>NC_134838.1:9227840-9527840 GCF_965363235.1 Mytilus galloprovincialis
CTCCCCCGACTGAGGTTGTCAGGGTATGGATAGGTAGGTAGGCAAATTATTTTATTTTATTTCTTGATATAATTTTTCTATATTGAATTTTTACAAAATTCGACAGGTAAGGCTCAAGTCAAGAAAAGTGGGGTATTCCCTGTATTCAGTGTACACCCCAGTTTTCTAGTGTTAAAAACGGTATAAAGGGACCTCCTTTTTAACCGGATTTTTGTGACAAAAATGTCGGTTATTGATTTGGGGATGTACGGCGGGCGGCCGGGCGGGCGGGCGGCAATCAAATGTTGTCCGTGCATTAACTCATGAACCGTTCAACCAAAGCTTTTAAAATTTTGATATGTTATTACTGACAACTATACGAAGGTCAAGTTCAATAATGGCGATTATGACTTTTACCGTTCAGGAGTTATGGTTCTTGAAAGATTGAAAAATGGAGTTTCCAGTAGTGTCCGTGCATTTACGCATGAACTGTTCTACCAAAGCTTCCCAAATTTTAATATGTTGTTACTAATGACAGAATGGAGGTCAAGTTCAATAATGACGAATTTGACTTTTACCGTTGAGGAGTTATGGTTCTTGAAAGATTGAAAAATGGAATTTCCAGTGGTGTCCGTGCATTTATGCATGAACTGTTCTACCAAAGCTTCCGAAATTTTAATATGCTGTTACTGATGACAAAATGGAGGTCAAGTTAAATAATGATGATTTTGACTTTTACTGTTCAGGAGTTATGGTTCTTGAAAGATTGAAAAATGGTGTTTCCCGTCGTGTCCGTGCATTTTCTCATGAACCATTCAACCAAAGCTTTTGAAATTTTAATATGTTGTTACTGATGACAAAATAGAGGTCAAGTTCAATAATGACGATTTTGACTTTTACCGTTCAGGAGTTATGGTTCTTGAAAGATCATAAAATGGCGTTTCCATTCACGTTGTTGCATTTAATCATGAACCATTCAATCTAAGCTTTTCAAATTTTAATATGTTGATACTGATGACAAAATGGAGGTCAAATTTGATATTGACGATTTTCACTTTCACCATTCATCAGTAATGGTTCTTGTGACACAAATAAATGTTAATAAATCCGGTTTGCTGTCGTTGTGACAGCCTCTTGTTTCCTATCCATTTTATGGTATATATCTACAAAAGCGCACATTCTACATGTGATAATAATGTTTAATGATAGCAAGTGTTTTATTAGTTAAAATTCAAGCTTATTTCAAGTCTAATTTGATGTATAACTCACAACAATTCCTTTGTTCACCAATTCATACCTTGATAATTACTTATGAGAAGACAAAAAGATATGTTAATCACTTGGGAATTAAAATTCAATTAATAAAATTTTTCAATAGAAGTGAACATAATTCAGTTATGTTCAGTTACTCCTGGATCATGCAGCTTGGTCAATTGATTCCTAAACAAAAGATTTATATGTTTTTTCGAGTTCTAGAAAAAACAAGGCTTCCCTTAATCATGTTTTGTTGTTCCTAGAATACTTTAAGTATTTATAAATTCAACTGATGCAGTTATAACGTTAAAACGTGCCCTTTTGTAAATTTCATGCCATAAATTGAAAAACAAAAACACATTTAAACTGGGTTTTTTTTACACCAAAAATCAGGGAATACACGTATCCCACATTTCCTGACTTTTGCCCAACCTGTTCGAAGACAAAGTAGATTGATTTCAAAGCACGATTCAGACCAATTTTTACTCAAAGATTGTATCCTTTAAATAGGAACAGAGGTTAAAGACAAAGCCAATCAAAGTGCACTCAGTGGGTTGAAAGATGCTTCAGATTTTTTATTTTCAAAGATCACCCTTCCACACAACACGTGTGGCAAGGCATTATGTTTGTTTTCCTCGACTCCGAATCATATAGATGCTTCAATCAAAAATGCATTGATTTAAAAGGCTTGTTGACTACAGCATCGGTAAGGTATCACAAAAAACCAACGCTCATTGACTACGGCATAGGAAAGATATCACCAAAAACCAACATAGCAAAATAAAATTTTGGACAAGAATGGCCAATAAAATTTTTCGAGTCTCGATGATATTACAGGGTCGGTCGGGGAGGGGAAACAAACACCAATAAAAACTGGCTGCCAAAAGCGGTGCGTAAAAGTGGCATTTAAACACAAAAATCAAATCAAATCAAAGAACAAAATATAAAGAACTTATTGAATTTCTTTTCTTGTTTTTGAAATTTCATTCAATTAATTAGTTGTCATGAACATGAATGTCTTCAAGAAATAAGACCAGTAAGTATTTTGAAAGTAACTTTTTAAAATTATGACTAAGCCTATTGTGATTTACATTATTTCAATAACTTATCAGAAGAACAAATGTGTGAAGCAGTCATTTTGGTGAGAATGGGAATTAAAAGTGAATTCTTGATGTTCAGATATTTATTTTAAAAGTATTAAAAACTGTAAAGTCATGTATTGTTTTTTTCAGGAATTCGGAGGATAAAGAGAGACATTGTGTTTGCAGCAAGTTTATATTTGTGATGCTTCTGTCAAAGTCATCTCTTAAGAATGAAGATCTCAGGTAGCTTCAATACTATGTGGAGTATGGCCAAGAAATCTCATTGTCCTGATATACATGTCATCCTTAATAAGCATGGAAGTTGTAAAATTCACATAGTGAATTGACTTGACCATACAAACATCATTTGACATGAATAATTGTAAATGGCATGAGTCTAAATAAGTTGCAGTCAATACATGTGTATAACTTTATGTCTGTTTCCTTTGATAACATTTACCAGAATAAGAAATACAACAGTAGAATAACAAATTGTGGATTTACCTTGAAATAGTACAGGTTTCCTTTTTGATTAGAAAACCTAGAATTATTTTTTTTAAAAGGGGAAGGGCTATTAAATTGTTTTGTCATTTTGTCATTCAAGTTATGTTTTGATGTATAAGTAAGATATCAATATGAAGAAATGTATTATTTATTTTTATGATTACAATATGTAAACTGCTATTTTATTTTATCTGCAATTTCTTACAAATTATGAGGCCTATATATCAGGCAGGGTCTTGCAAAGACTAGCAATAATGAGGTCAGAAAAATTTCCCACTGCAAAAAACAATGTTTTATGCCAAGAAATGTTTTAGACTCACAGTACTTACTTGAAAACGATTTTTTATGAATGAAATTATTTGACTGTTAAGTTTTTGTTGAGATCTGTTGCCAGTCTGTTTATTAATCATTTCCCAGCACAATAATAAAAAGTATTGCCATCCAACATGTCTGTTTACCTGTCATTGCTTATTTGAAATTTGATATTTTTAAAATGTCTTGATTTTGATGAAAGATTGATATCCAACAGACTATTAAATTAAGTGTTGTTGTTATAAGACTCTCTACATATTAAGTTATATGTAAGATAAATAGTAAGTTCATAGAACTTGAGACTTAAAAATTAGATAAACCAGAAATACAGATCTGTACCTTATCACTGTCAAACTACATGTATATGATACAATATTAATGTGATGGAACAAATTTAGTTTTAATCCTTCTTTCAAAAGTGTCCATGTGAGCTTTTATCACCCATTGAAACTCTAAAAGCTGACTTGTTTGCAAAAAATAATGATTATTGATTTTTGCCCGAGTTGTTTGTACAGAAAAAAGTACATAAGAATCATGGTACTTAACTTCTGGAGAAATATGATATTATTTTGTTGTTGAAAAAACCATGATTATTATCTGAAAGTAAAAATGTAAATAACACAAAAATGAAAGGAGTAGGTCCAGTAAGACCCCTTTTTGGCCCCAAAATTTAGCAGTTTTACAAAATTGATAAAATGTAAACTTTTAGTTATTCATTGGACAGTAGAATGCTTCTGCTACATAAATTTGGGCTGATTTTGAAAATACAATGCACATATATCGGGTACTAGCACCATTAAGTCATGCTAAATTACTGAAATCTACACAATTCTAGCATTTTTGTTAAATTTTAGACGGTTTTCGTGTAAAACGAAAGTGGCCGCATTCGTGTTCATCCTTAATATTGAAATGTAAGTTGTATTTTATGATAATACATAACATATATAAAGGTTGAGGATGAACACGGATGCGGCCACTTTTATTTTTGACAAAAACCATCTGAAAAATGACATTTTTCGTCATATTTGGTAGATTTTTCATATTTCAGCTTGAATCTGTGCGTTTTTTATGACTTAATCAGTTAAAATCTTTCACATAAACTAATTGATTCAAATAAAATAGACACTTAAGTGTTCAAAAAGTGGTCAAAATCTTTCGTCAGATGAACATGAAATTTGAGGCCAAAATCGGTCCTTACCGGACCTTCTCCTTTGTTAGTATTGTTATATAAGTTGTTTTTATTTTTAAAAGCTTCGTAACCTGGTTGGTAACGATATATGGCAAACATTAAATGTAAATATTCATTTGTCATTTTATCATGCTGTACATATTATTATTATTGGAAGAAATAAAATAGTGATATAGAATATCTAAATTCGTTATTTTTGTTGATTTTAAACAACTTCATCTTTGATGGTCGGTTGCTTATGATGCATAAAACTGAAGATTCAATGCATGTCTCGCCATTACAAAATTAACACTAAGGTACATGATTCTGGCAGCCACAAATTGTTAGAAATTTATGATATAAAGGTCAGTTTCAAGGGAACCACTATTGGTAATTCAATGATGTTTGGTATGCATTTGTTTATGAATTGGTACATCATAGTATCATGAAGATTATTTGACCCTGGCCCCTCAGTCATGTTTTTTTCAACTGTAGAATTTTTGCATAGTTCACATGTTAAACCAAATGATTTTGTGTATGGAGTAATACAAGCATTGGCACATCTCCCATTCATTAAGGCTAGTTGTCCCTGCCCACTCAGTCATGGTATATCAACAATGCAACTTTTGCATAGTTGACATGGTAAAGTTTGATTAGGATAGTTAAAGGGGTTAGCCTATAGTTGTATTAGCATTTGCATGACTGCATGTCTGTGGCATTTCCTCTGTAATTATTTGGCCCTGTGCTTTCAGTCGTGCTTCATTGACATGAAATATTTTTATGATTTACATATTCATAATATTCCTATTTCAACATTTGCATTTTCCATAAGGGTGAGACATGTCTGTTTATCAACCATTCATATTCATTTGGTACTAGATTTGGTGGACTAGTAGAGAGAAAACAGAAATTTAAGTGCTGAACAAAATTTGATGCGACTCGAACAAGTGAGAGGTTTAGCTAGTTTTAATACCAGGTTTAATCCACCATTTTCTACATAAGAAAATGCCTGTTCCAAGTCAGGAATATGACAATTGTCGTTTGATGTGTTTCAGCTTTTGATTAGTGAATTTTCCTTGGAGTTCAGTATTTACATGATTTTACTATATGCATATTATTTTATAGCTATATCAAATATCCATTACAATACAATTAGTAGCCATGAGTATGTTTACCATCATGATATATTTTACAATTTGGCAATGTTGTAGACCAGTAAAACAGGTAGTTCAAATTTGATGTTTTTTGTTGATTGTCATTTGTCATTCTTGGGTTATGATGCCCCTTGATACTTCTATTCTATCAACACACCCAGATGTGTAGATCATATCATTTCCTCTTCCTCAGTCTTGGTTGAGAAGTTTATCATTTTTAAAAGTTTTGGGTAATGGCTAACACAAATAATTTTGCATCAAAATAAATTTTATTAAAAATAGCTTTCTGGGTAACAAATTCTTGATTAACAAATACTGCAAATAGCAGAATATTGTAAATAACAAATGACTAATATCCACTCTTATCATTATTTACAATTATAAAATCCAATCGAACATTGAAATATTATAATAAATAAACATAACAATCAAAAGTCACTGTCACAGACTTAAACACGGAAATTTTCATTAAAATTGAAAATTCTTTGACAATATTTTGAAAGACTTGCAAAAACCTTACAATTTTTAAAACACAAAAGATATGCAAAATATTTACAAATGTACAACTGAAAATAAGTGAAACTACTGGCAAGTGTTTGAATGAACAAATCGTAAAAACTAAACACACTTCAAATAGCATTCATATAAGTTAATATGGCGTAATGACATTTCATTTAAAAGTAGTGCTTCAGAATATATGAACCAAAAAATTATATATTCAACTTAATACAAATTTATATAGGCTTAAATTTGTGAAAACAATGAAATAGTATATCCAGTAATAATACTCTTGTGATTCAATAACAACATCCTGAGCAGTCAATGTAATCATACTCTGGTCAGTCAGTATATCAATAATATTATCATGCTCAGTCAGACAATCTTTAAAGTACCCTGGCCAATTAAGGTAAGGTTAATGAGTTTATCAACAGCCTGGTCAGTCTGTTAGTTTGAACACTTATTATTTTGTAATGCCATCATATTTTTATTTTTCTTCATAAGAACTAATGAAAATAAACAACTACAGTAGAACACAAAGCTAAGACTATAATGCCCTGCAAGTCTTGGACCTTGTTTTCAAATTCAGTTATCTTAATTGCTATTTGTTTTCCAATTCTAATCAAACTTGGTGTTTATTGTTCAATACAATAATACTTTGTTGTCTAAAATCTATGTCAAAATTAACACATATCAAAGAAAATATTTTACATAAAAACAAAATATTTTTTTTATTTAAATATGAGCAAATAGTGAATTTCAGTTTTCTGGATCCATATTTTGACTAAATTGTTGGAATTTAAGAAAATGTATGATCCATACTTTCTTTTCCTCCTTTGAATTGGTTAAATACTCATATGAAATGATGTTGTATTACATGAACTGTACAAAATGTATGAACAAGTTCAAGATCATGTTGAGTAATGAGAGTGCACATCAAACTGCATTGGCAACAAAACAAAACTACTTCATGTATATATTTACAACAAAACTATTTTGACACATATCAAATCACTTGCATAACAGTAGCATCATTTCTAAACCCATAAATGTTTCTTTGGAAACCAATAGTATGGTTGATTTGACCTCATAAAATGTTTGGTTCACAAACACCAAACAATCATTTGTTCACGCTTTCTTCAAGCGAATATTGCTTATTGAGATATTAGTCGATGGATTAATCATTATTTTTTTTTCGTTGAGTAATTTAATAATTTCAATATTGATAGTTGAGCAAAAAGACATCTCTCATTATCAGAGCAAAAAGAGATCTTTCATTATTAAATATTAATAATAAGAAACAACATTCTGTATTTTTGGTGCAATTCTTTATCAGCAATTCAATACTGATGAATTTTCATTTGGGTCTTTTGTGTCCTTTTAATACAGAAAAATCTAAATTTGTATAGAACTAGTGGTTAAAAAATCTACTGTATTATAAACATCAAAGAAGAAATTCACTACATCTGTTTAAGTCTTTCTTTTTGTATAAATTAATTGAAAAAAAATCCAGACACAATTCTTGACAAAGTGCACAGAACATGTTGATCAGGAACTGTTAGTATATATGGCTGCCATCTTTAATAATATTCTGTTCTTTCAATGTCCATCTAAAGCTTTGAGATATTTTGGCTCAATGAACTTTGGTGTCAGTTTATGCCTGTAAAAGACAACAATAACAGTTATTACTGAGGATAGAAACTGAATAGAGTCGTGAGTAACTCTGTACCATACTTTAACAGGAATAGATCACATGTATAAATGCTTCTACTTAATATGAAAATGTACATTTTCTGGCTGCCAAAAAGTCCTATGTAACTGTATCAAACAGCAATCTGGATAGCCTGTGTGTATAGGCTTCCATTTGTAATGATATGGTCCTATAAATTTATTATTGTTTTTTTGTGGATTTCATGTGTGTATAAGTTAACCACAAATACAAATGTTTAAGGAAGTACCATAGGCTTGTATGCAAACATTGACAAAACCACTATATCAAATATCCATCAAAATAGAATTTTTCCTTAATCCATGGAAATTAGAATCAACAAAATTAAATGAAACCACGTTATCTTTTCTTGCTGTTATTGTCAGTTGTAGCACTTTGTATGATCACTCCAGAAATTAAAGATTGCTTAAATAGAATGGCAGTTGAAATTTATTTTTTTACCTTGAAATAGAGATCACAAATATGAATCTGTACCACATTTAAAGAAAATCAAGATGCAAAAATCAATACAGCTCTGTAAGATGTTCTGTCAGTTTGATACTAATCTTTGGACATTGTAGAATTTTGGTGAGGCGGTGTGAGGATGGAAATTATGTTTCAATGTCTCAAAAAACATTTAAAAGAGTGTTAATTTATAATTAAGGAATACTTGCTTTTATGAGAAAGACCCCTTTAGAAAACAACTCTTTCATCTACTATCTCAAACTAAATCATTCTTACCTTATAGGCATCAGTAACATGATGAGAATTGGGAACACCATTTTCATGTAAGGAATCGGTGAGAATCCAAATATACAGAGGACAAATAGTTGTAATATCTGTGTGACTGTAAACAAATGGATCTTTCTCTGTGGCACTCGACGTATGTAATGGTTAGGTGGGTATGCTGCCTGAAAGTATAAATTATATTCTATGGGTACTAAAATTTCTTCCCTTGATCAATTCATAGTGATTTTAAATTTAGGCAACAGTTCTCACAAGCAGGACAAAACAGGAACAAAGCAAGAAAGTAATCTTTATTTATCTGTAAAGGGAGGGCTCCTGTGGGTGCACTCTATACCAATCTTAATTGTCAAGGATTTTCAGTAGTTTTCCTTTCAAAGGTGAGCGGTTTTCTCTGGGCACTCCTACCTTCTCCACCAATAAAAACTGGTCAACACAAATTAGCCCAAAATTGGCTTTTTGTAAATTTGTAAAAAAATCAGATATTTAGGTAAAAAAAGATAACACATACCTGTTCAGTAAAAAACAGCATAATTCTGTCAAACATCTGATTACCAAACAAAGCCGTGATAGCAATGTACAGGAAAAGTCCGTCTAATACTGGTCGTGGAATGTAACTCATTGGATAAGGTAACAACAACAGAGACAAACCAATCATTATATGGGAAATAATCCCTGTCAGTCTGGTCTCTCTCACATACACTACTCTGTAATATAATTTAATATTTTGATATCAGTTTTCCTCCCACACAAAAATCAAAAAGCTCTTCAGAGAACTTTATTGTATACACTAGTGAATAATTGTCTTTCATATCTTGTTTTGTCTTGTTTATAATTTTAAGGACAGAGGTTGCATTATTTTGCTTTAAAAATGAATACCCTAAAGAATAGTGTGTAATCTTCTATTTATGATATTTGTTTATGGTTAAGCTATCATTTAATAATAAGTAAGTAGTGGATAACAAATGGGTTGAGAGTAATTGTCTTTGGTCACAATTCTGTGCATTCGGTTATTTTCTGCAAGTACTAATTTTTGTGGATTCAGGAAAAAAATATTTTTTGGTTTATATTTGATTTCCTAGTTGTGCCAAAGTATCCAATCTAGCCTATAGAAAATGTGTACTTCAAAGTATACAATCTAGCCAATATAAAATGTGAACTTCAAAGTATCCAATCTAGCCAATAGAAAATGTGAACTTCAAAGTATCCAATCTAGCCAATAGAAAATGTGAACTTCAAAGTATCCAATCTAGCCTATAGAAAATGTGAACTTCAAAGTATCCAATCTAGCCTATAGAAAATGTGAACTTCAAAGTATCCAATCTAGCCTATAGAAAACGTGAACTTCAAAGTATCCAATCTAGCCTATAGAAAACGTGAACTTCAAAGTATCCAATCTAGCCTATAGAAAACGTGAACTTCAAAGTATCCAATCTAGCCAATAGAAAATGTGAACTTCAAAGTATCCAACCTAGCCTATAGAAAATGTGTACTTCAAAGTATCCAATCTAGCCTATAGAAAATGTGAACTTCAAAGTATCCAATCTAGCCTATAGAAAATGTGACCTTCAAAGTATCCAATCTAGCCTATAGAAAATGTGAACTTCAAAGTATCCAATCTAGCCTATAGAAAATGTGAACTTCAAAGTATCCAATCTAGCCTATAGAAAATGTGAACTTCAAAGTATCCAATCTAGCCTATAGAAAATATGTACTTCAAAGTATCCAATCTAGCCTATAGAAAACGTGAACTTCAAAGTATCCAATCTAGCCAATAGAAAATGTGAACTTCAAAGTATCCAACCTAGCCTATAGAAAATGTGTACTTCAAAGTATCCAATCTAGCCTATAGAAAATGTGAACTTCAAAGTATCCAACCTAGTCTATAGAAAATGTGTACTTCAAAGTATCCAATTTAGCCTATAGAAAATGTGAACTTCAAAGTATCCAATCTAGCCTATAGAAAATGTGACCTTCAAAGTATCCAATCTAGCCTATAGAAAATGTGAACTTCAAAGTATCCAATCTAGCCTATAGAAAATGTGAACTTCAAAGTATCCAATCTAGCCTATAGAAAATGTGAACTTCAAAGTATCCAATCTAGCCTATAGAAAATGTGAACTTCAAAGTATCCAATCTAGCCTATAGAAAATGAGTACTTTATTGAACATATAAATTTGTGGTTTACCTACAACCAAAAAATACAGGAAAATAGATATCCCACAAATAGAAAGGCCAGGATTTTTTAATTTGTTGGTTTACGGATCCGCCGACCCAATTTTGCCGATTTGCAGAATAAAAATAAAATTGACTTTTCATGCTTTTTTATTCTAACAAAAACATTATCCCTGAAAAATAAATAAAATACTCTTTTTTTATGAAATGAAATGCATTAAACACTGACAGAACTAATAGCACTTTCTGTTGTGAAAAAATAAAATCTCCAATTTACGTATCTATAAATAGACAAATCAATGATAACTGACCTTGAAATGTCATTTTCGCATATAAATTTGAGGAACGAAACATGTGTTTCAGACCCATTACACAAAAAGATGTTTCCAATATTTGTCATCATTCCGTAAAATGCATCATCTCATAGAAAAAATGGAACATGGACTTGTCCAAATGTGGTAGACGTCAAGTTAAAGTACTAAATAAAAACAAATCATTTAGAATTTTCTTGTTTCATAAATCATAGAAAAAAAATCGTCCATTTGAATATAAACAAGAATGTGTCCATAGTACACGGATGCCCCACTCGCACTATCAGTTTCTATGTTCAGTGGACCGTGAAATTGGGGTCAAACTTATAATTTGGAATTATAATGACAAAGATCATATCATAGGAAACATGAGTACTAAGTTTCAAGTTGATGTAACTTTAACTTTATCAAAAACTACCTTGACCAAAAACTTTAACCTGAACTTTGCACTATCATTTTCTATGTTCAGTGGACCATGAAATTGGGGTCAAAACTATAATTTGGCATTAAAATTAGAAAGATCATATCATGGGGAACATGTGTACTAAGTTTCAAGTTGATTGGACTTCAACTTCTTCAAAAACTACCTTGACCAAAAACTTTAACCTGAAGCGAACGGACGCACAGACGGACGGACGAACGAACGAACGGAGGCACAGACCAGAAAACATAATGCCCTCTACTATCGTAGGTGGGGCATAAAAACAGGAATGCATGACAACTAATGAACCCGACATCCTCATTTTTTTAAGTGGACGAATCTATTACGTTTTTGACACGTGTGTTGAAATTCATTTTCGTAGAGTTTTTTTCAATTTTTCTTTATCAGTTGCATTGTCGTGCTTGAAGATCATTATTCACCAAGTTTCCTGAAATTGATTAAGAGCTATGGGGATCATTTTTTTTCTTTCTCGTTTGTGAAATGACATTTGTGAAATGTCGTCTTTGATGGTTTGTCGACACAACCCCCCTTTTTTCACGGGAAATTATTAGATTGATGTCATACGATGTTTATGACAGCTGAGCAATACTATTTCATGGAACTTAACTTTTTAGAAATGATGACAAAATAGCATACCAAACATTTTGTTTTTTGCATAATTTTCTTCCTTAAAATTTTTTTTTTTTTTAATTTCTGACCGACCGACCCGACTTTTTCATGGGTAAAATCCGTAAACCAACAAATTAAAAAACCCTGGCCTAATGAATTCACAGTTAACTCATTGGTTTGAAATATTAATTTAAGATCTTGTTTACTTTAAAGTTTTGGAAATTAGAGACGCAAGATTCAATCTTTTTCAGTAGGGAATATCATGTTTATATACAGTTTGTACTTATTGTGGAATGAAACCACCAACAAAACTTACATCTGATGGACATGTCCTTGGTCTACCCTGTCCTCCATATCAGCCAATGCTTTAACATGTAGAGGTGAGTGAGGGAGAGCAGCATGTACCCATGGGAATGTAAATATAGACAGAAACGCATTGATTATTGCTACAGTAAATAAATCCCAGTGATAGGCAGCTCCTTTCTTTAATCTGAAAAATAAAGAGAATGTTCACTTATTAAAATATTCAAAACCTATCATTTTATTTTCTCTAGCTTAGCATATTTGATTATCAAGTCATTCACGCATAATACTTTTTAAAAATTTTATTTATGGTAAATACCATTGCAGAGGTAACGATATTATACAATTACTGTCTTTTGATGAGGTAAATATGCGGTTTTATTGACTTTTGAAAAACTGATATTCACTGAGGCCGACGGCCGAAGTGAATATCAGTTTTTCAAAAGTCAATTAAACCCCATATTTACCGAAACAAAAGACAGTAATTGTTTTATTCCACATTCCGAGAGAAGAACATGTATTTAAGGAATAACATATACCAAAATAAATTTAACATGAAAAATCTAACCATAACGTTGCATGTAAAAGCGCGTGACGTTTAGCGCGGTGAATAACACTTTCTCAGGTGAATATGCTTTTTTATTCAAAATCCAATTCATATAGAGAAACCTACTAAAATAATACCAATATGGAATAAATAAAGATATTCTCATAAAGACACTGAGAAGTCGAAGCTTTTATATTAAAAAAATATTAACAATATAAATAAATGCATATTTATAATTTTTAACAATAAAAAGTGACACCAGAAAACAATACTGAAATAAATCCCATGACATACACTAAAACAAATGAAAATAGATGATTAAACATACTTATTAGCTGGAGCATTCACTAAGGCACTTGATATGTTTTGATCCATAAAGAACAACAAAGATAAACAGAAACCCAGTCCTGCTGCTCCAAGGACTGCTCCCCATGGTAAGGTGTGGATAGGTGCAACAACGAAAAACTCTACATTCGCTCTATAGGTAAATGGCTTCACTGAAATTTAAAATAATGTTATGATTTTCTTTACTTAATTGATATTACACAAGAGCTAGTGATTAAACGTATGGTAATTTCAGCTGCATAAAATATCTATTTAATATATTAAGAAAGAATTCAATATCTTTTTCTTATGATGTTGTAATGATCATGTTTTGTTTCTTACAAACTCTTTATAATAGTCACACTATAGCCTGTATCTAAATATTTGTTGTGAAAAAAAAAATACTTTGATTTTACAGTAACATACAAATATTTATCTAAACTTTATCCTGGATACTGTCATTTGAGCAAAAAGATGCTTCAAGATGTAAAATATGCCGCATTTTTGCCCCTGTCTCAAGTCAGGAGCCTTTGTTATCAGTCTTGTATGATTTTCAATTTTAGTATCTTGTATATATATTTCAGGGTTTAGTATGATGTCCATTATCAATGAACTTGTACACATTTTTGTTTAGGGGCCAGCTAAAGCACGCCTCTAACGGGGTGCTGGAGTTTCTCGCAGCATTAAAGACCCATTGGTGGCCTTCAGCTGTTGTCTGCTCTTTCGTTGGGTTGTTATCCCTTTGAAACATTCCCCATTTCTATTCTTAATTTTATTCTGTTGAAGTTTCATAATATTCTATGAAGGTTTGAACAAGTTATTGATTTCTGTTTAACAAGAATGTGTCCTCAGTACACGAATGCCCCACTCGCACTATGATTTTCTATGTTCAGTGGACCGTGAAATTGGGGTAAAATCTCTAATTTGGCATTAAAATTAGAAAGATCATATCATAGGGAACATGTGTACCAAGTTTGAAGTCGATTGGACTTCAACTTCATCAAAAACTACCTCGACCAAAAACTTTAACCTGAAGCGGGACAGACGGACGAACGAACGAACGAACGAACGAACGGACGAACGAACGAACGGACGCACAGACCAGAAAACATAATGCCCCTCTACTATCGTAGGTGGGGCATAAAAATTAAACCATAGACTGACCCTAAATGTTGACATAATGAAAGAATTGAGAATTGAAAATCAGCAAACTTTGAGCCTCTGCACTTAATACTGTAATGAAAAGTGTGGATTTGGAAGGAGTACTTGACTACCAGTAGTTTAATTAAATACATATAATTACATTTTATATCTTTGAAGACAAAGGAACCAAAAAATGACATAGCTAATACAGCTACTGGAAGTGCATAGTCAGCCAACATTTCTCTCTTTCCTGCATTCAAAAAAGGTCTGAAAGTAGAAGAAATATGTTTAAGTTAACACTCTGACAAAGATATTTCCTCAAAAGCATAATATTGTAAACTAATCTATAAAAAATATCTTTTACTTTTTTTAAGACTTGATAGTTACTCACTATAAATTATGATAGGGGGTCTTATTGGGGGATTCCTATCCCGGATCCCGCTTACTGTTTTGTCAGATTCCCGTATCCTGCTTACACTATGTACGTAAGCAATTCTAGTTTTTTTTTTGGTCATTTCCCGGGTCCTGCTAGACCTCATTTCCCGTTTTCACAACACAATAATTTGACTTTCACGTGTCACGCTTACAAAAAATCTGCAATCCCATGTCACGCTTAGACCCCAATGAGACCCACATGATAGATGTGGATATTTATATGCTATGATGATTTATGAAGTCAAAGAGTACTATGTGAAAAAGTTCTGTTTATGTTCTATCTTAAAACAGATTCTATTGGCTGTTTTACTCGGTTCTGCAGTTTCATAAGACAATTATACCATTCAGTGGAGTATTGTTCTTGATTGCTATAGATTTTACAAATGATATAACCTATAAACCTGTACATTGTACATCAATATGGATTTAAAAATTCACTAATCATTGATTTATACTTTCTGGAAAGGGAGATAACCAACTACAAATTTTAGAAGTTAAAAATTGTGATTCTAGAAAAGAGTATCTGGAAAGTATAAACTCCATTTAACTAAACAATCTTAAAATAAAATGCTTTGCACAAAGTTTTAAGGAATAAACACAGAATAGAATGGTGGTTAATAAGAGTCAATAAAGGATACTGAAAACTCTTCAAATATTTTCTATCATAATTAATTCAATAATTAATAGTTCTATATCAAAGTCCTTCTATATATCATCTAAAATGGTCCAAATAAAAGGTAAATGTAAGTATGAACAATCAACCATAGGCAACTATGTTCCACTGAAGCCATGATTCTTGTCAATGATTTAGCACCAAAGCAAAATGAGCATGCAGAAACAAAATAATAGACAATCAGTCACTATCTCATTTTAAGCTCTGTAATCTGTGAATAAATTATAAACTTTAAAAATATATTAAAGTTATTGTTCAACCGGTTTTGTATAAATTAAATGCTAATATTTGACAACCCATCAATAATGATATTTCTATTTAAAAAAAGGTGTATAAGGCAAAATATTTTTAAAGAATATAACAGAAGTTTCAGTAAAGATGATGTGTAATATGATAACTAAATGAAGATCAGATATATGGGTAACCTAGATAATGAACACTGATCACTTGACAACTGATATATTGTTAACAGAACAAAATAATAATGTTCTATGTGGATATATGTTTGATTGAGTAAACAAGAATACTGATCATATAATGCTACACAAGACCAAACATGGTCAAAGGCCAATAACTCCAACAGAAAAATATCAAATGATAACAGTAATGTAGTATGGTCAATCCTAACTAGAATAAAACATTCTTAGCAGAGTAACAATCTAAAGAGTGTTGAAAAAGAATTGTAGACTGGTGGACTCAAGGTCATGAAAAATACAGACTAACATTAATGTACTACATTGTAGGAAAATATGTTATTTATGTGTACAAGCTTTAAAAACATGAAGAAAAGCATGGCTTACTGTTGAATGAAATCGACAAGTCTTGCATGAGGATCCCTTAAATATGACATAAGTAGTAATTTGAATGTAACCATTCATTTACAACAGAAGCAAGAAACCTGGAGTGTTATAAACTACATATTAAAGGTCAATTCCCAGATAAATTCTTTCTATCTAAAAAATAAATAGAGAAAAGCAAGCATAGAAATTTATTTTTGAATAATTCATAGACTAACAGACCAGCTGATCCAATGGAGAAGTTTATTTAATGGATTTAAAACCAATATAAAACAGAACTGAAGTACCAAGTTAGCTAATGATCAAAGTGGTAATTGTCAGACTAATAGAAAACAAGTAGATGTGGTGTGATTGCCAATGAGACCGGAGTCCATGTGGTGTGATTGCCAATGAGACCGGAGTCCATGTGGTGTGATTGCCAATGAGACTGGAGTCCATGTGGTGTGATTGCCAATGAGACCGGAGTCCATGTGGTGTGATTGCCAATGAGACCGGAGTCCATGTGGTGTGATTGCCAATGAGACCGGAGTCCATGTGGTGTGATTGCCAATGAGACCGGAGTCCATGTGGTGTGATTGCCAATGAGACCGGAGTCCATGTGGTGTGATTGCCAATGAGACCGGAGTCCATGTGGTGTGATTGCCAATGAGACCGGAGTCCATGTGGTGTGATTGCCAATGAGACCGGAGTCCATGTGGTGTGATTGCCAATGAGACCGGAGTCCATGTGGTGTGATTGCAATGAGACCGGAGTCCATGTGGTGTGATTGCCAATGAGACCGGACTCCATGTGGTGTGATTGCCAATGAGACCGGACTCCAAATAATGTGGATGTAAACAAATAAAAATGTTATTTTTAAGAAACAATGATTTTAAAAGTATTTAGATATGGGTATAACTGAGGGTAATAAACTATATATAGATATGATGGTGCACTCTATTTTTAGACTATACTACAGTGGATTCATTGTTATTCAAGGGAGATACCAATTTCAGTGGATTTCATGGGAAACTGGCACTTATTAATTCCACAAAACCACAAAGTAAAATACCCACAAAAATATAAATTTCCCAATCCATAAAAATTAGTACCCATGAATATAAATGAATCCAGTTTTGGGAATATTGTGTTACTGCTCTGTATATACAAATAATAATAAATTATAGGAATTCTTAAAAATGTAATGTCTCTAATTAGTGTCTGAATAATAAATGGTTAAAATTATACATGTAATGCATATCTAATGCAAGTATTCTATTTTCACACTCATTTAGGGATAAATGTCAAAATCCCATGCATACTTAATATTAAATTCAAATTTAGCCAATAATAATCCATTTTCAAAGTGCATTTTATCATAAAAGTTTGTAATAATATAATATGCAATATCTTTTCCAGAAAACTCTGAATATTTAGAATAAACACATTTTTGTTTTTCATCAAGCTGATGAAGTCAGTTATTGTTACTTCTGTCTAACAATATACTGTAGATTGAAAATATGAAATTAGATGAAAAGTTAGTAAAGCGATTTTTATGAGTACAAAACATCTTCGATTGTATGTTCTCTCCGTTATGTAGTGATAAAGATATTTTTTATGTGAGAATATGTAAAAAGATGAAATAGTTGGTAAAATTATCTTTATGTGTACAAAACATTGTGATAGTTCAATTGTAAGAATTAAGTCATGCACATTTTAAATTTCTGTGTTTAGAGAAATTCCTTTCACATATTTAATATGATTTTTCTTTTTATTATACCATAGTTTGTGTTTTCAAAATTTTAGTTAATTTTATTTTTCTAAGAAGTTTGACAGAGCCTAACACACACACCATGTAAACATTAAACAATAAATTCATAAAAAACGAATAACATTTGAAGCATTTATTATAAGGTTGGTTTATATATTGTATCCCAATCCACACCTTGAAAAAACTTGTATTACTAATTTCTATCATCAAGATGCTAGACCATATGTATTGACAAGATTCAAATCTATATTTGAATGACTGAGATTAGATATAGGGTACTTAAAATGTTGAGTCTCAGTACATTCATTACCTCTGCTTGAGTTCAGTAATACATGTATATGTTTTTACTTTTAATGACACATTAAACAAAATATCCACTCATGCATCCATGTTCACTGTAACACTGAAAACCTAAGTTATTATAAATCATATAAGCCAATCACTGGAGAACTAATAGCCAATCAAAGCTACACTTACTATCAATCCTATATGCTATGTAATTCTGTTTCCAACATATATTCAATCAAATCCAACAGATAAACTGTTAAACAATGGCATTGAATACAGAGGCATTAATAATACAAATTTTACATCAAAATGCATTGAGTGTGTAGGTAAAGGTAATATTGTCTGTTAGCTTGCTTGCTAGCTGAACTGTGAAGTCATTATTAAGTTAGGTAAACTACCCTACTTTAAGAGTATCTATCTGTCTGTTGGACTAGACTTCTCTGAAACAAGGATAGTATATCTAACCTAATAAAGGCTTCCCAGTACAGCTAGCAAGCCAGCTAACCAAAGATATTACTTTAACCTACACACTCAAGGCATTTTGCTGTAAATACATAGAAAACATTTAACATTGTCAATAAATTTTCATTTACTCATCAAATTTGCTAATGACAACATCGATGTAACTTATTGTGCAATGCCATGGTTTATGCCTGACATATATATATGTTTGTTAGTATGACTGGTTAGTGAGCATACCATGATGGTACTAATCCAATGTGGACTTCTCCATCTACAATAAACAGACTGTAAAATCAACAGCCAGTCTACTTATGTTTAAAAAAAATATTGATATAACCCAATACCTGTTTGATAAAATTATTCCAAAACAAGTTTCCTTGACTACTTCTAAATTATATTTAAAAACAATATTTTTTTTTAAAGCTTTATCAAGAATTGTATGAAAAGTAAGATCTAAGACTAGTATAATAATTTACTCAGAAACAACAAAATTCTTTGATGGCCTCTAAATGGCATTCAATTTTTTGGCCAAGTTCTGTATGAAAAGCAACAATAACAATAAACTATTGTATATTAATTTCCCTCACTTTATGCTGCCAAATATTGTAACAAACAATAAGATTGAATCACAGCTGATTTGACATTACAATTACATTTGTATTCCAATTAGTGGCAAACTTTGCCTCCTGTCATTTTTACAGTTGTATAATGTGCACTGTTACAATGCATAAGCATCTGACCAAAATATGAAAGTTGAGAATATGAGAAATTTTAGTTTTTTCATTTTCATTTGTTTGACCTTTTATTTTCTGGTTATGAGGAATCATCAGAATGACCTTGGAAAGGAAAGTAAATTATGAAATAAAAATGTTATCACATTTTTATACATCAGGGGGTACCAATTTTCATGGATTTAATGGCTATAAGCAATTCATTAATTGAATTTAGTTTAATAAAGTACAAATTTGCTATAGGCATGAATTTGTCAAAAAACTATGAAATCAATCACCCATTAAAATAAATTTGTTCTCAATCCATGAAAATTGGTATCCAAAGTAAGCAAGAATGAAGATCTAAAATAAAACAGACATTAAAATGATATGTCTACTTACGTTTTTGTAAAGTTATATAAGGTGATCCCCAGCCAGACAGTACCCAACATGAGCAAGAGGAAGAGGATACTGTTCTCCTTCAGACAATCCTGTATCATGTTTCCTACTGGTGTTGTTGTATCGTTTACACTTGGCATGACTGTTGTTACAGCACTAATGTTTGTTTGATTCACTAAACTTCCTTGAGAGAGGCTATCACAGGAACTGCTATAATAATTCTTATTGAAATCTGGAAATAGAATTATAACTTAGCAAAACATCCATACCTATCTAATTTGGAGTAAATTTTAAAACTAAATAGCAATGTAACCTTCATTACATTTGTCCTGTGTTATTAGGAATTTGTTAATAGCTTCCTGTTTCCTGGGAGCAAAGGGTCTATATTGAAGGCCGTACTTTGACCTATAATTATTTACTTTTTACAGAGGATGACCTTGAGGTCACTCCGATGTATTGTTATCGCTTAAATTTCCGTCATTCATAAATCCTAGTCAAATTAGTTTTGGGTTTTCAACACCAGTGAAAAAAGTGCATTTTCATACCTGCGATTTCTGTTCTCCGGTTGTACGATGTTTCAACAAAATATGGAATCATTTCAGTTGTTGATTTAGTGGTGAAAATTTGACTGAATTATATCTTAATAAATACGATTTTATATGTTTAATTGGTGTTTCAGAAAGAGGTCAGGTGCTCTTGTTCATTCATAAAATTATCGTTCATTCATAAATTTATCGTAAAATAAAAATCACTACACAGGTTATACGTGTAGTGTAAATGACCACCTGTAAGCTAAAAATAGCGGTCTCACTAATAACGACGAGAAGAACTTTTAGCGACAAGAAGCGTCAAGAACGGACAAGAAGAATAAATTAAGCGACAAGAAGACTATTTAGCGACATGAAAACTTCTCGTACCGCTTGAGGATGACACATATCAAATGAACAATTATGTGTGGGACTTAGTTTTAAGAAATGATGTCAAAGTAACACTATGAAAATATTTTTAGTAAGCTGAAATATATATTTATTTTTTACATGTTTATGTCTTGTAAGTTATTTTATTTCTGTCCCATTTTTCAACATTAGCGTCTCGAAAGGTGAAATGTTTTAACTGAATGGTTAATTTAAATTAATTATGAAAATTGTTGAAATTATATAAATAAAAGTAATTATTGCCCAGTTACAAACACTACCAGGGGATAATCCATAATTACCCCCAACTTTAGCCTGGTAAACTTGTTGTCTCCTTGTGAAATATAAAACATATTAAAAATGATTTCCTGCTTAAGTCTTTTATTGATATAAAGTCAAAACCTTCTTGCTTTTCACTAGACAACCATGTCCTGTCAGGTTATATTCTTATATATGTAGATGAAAAATAAAAGTGTCCCAAAACATTAACATGGCAGCAATTGCTTTTACAGCCTTTAAGGCTTTGATTTTTTTTACAGAAGAGTGTCCACCATGCACTTGCACTGCACTATAATAATAGTAGAATAGAATTATCATATATACAAATAGATGAAAATGATATTTATCGGTCGTCCAACTGTCTATATCAATCTGCTCAGCACTTTTAAAACTCCATATCACAGCTTTGTGACGTCAAATACGTTGACCTGGCCTTAATAACTTTGACCCGGACATATCAGTGATGTCATAATGTTTGAACCGACGTTGATAAGTTTGACCCGAACTTATCAAGTCAACTTCCGGTTGCTGGTGAAACTAAGACAATACTTCCAAAAGACGCAAATGCAGCCCGATAAATCGATTATCAGGTTATCGGCATATTAATATTGTAAAATATCAGCTGCTCGACATAATATGAAGGCTTTTTGATCTCGTTCGCTGCGCTTACTCGACAAAAAGCTTAATATTATGTCTCGCAGCTGATATTTTATGATATCAACATGCAGACAACCTGATAATCGGTACATACATGCAATCGTAATATTAATAATATATATAACAACAAACCAGTGTATTCTCTACGACTATTATTATACAAGTGTAATAGTCCAAGGTATACTGATTTCTTGCACTACAATATAATAGTTATTACGGTAAGGTTGAATTTCCTGTCATTTATTCATCATCCAAGCACGAACTTGTATCAGAAAAAATGTAAAATCTGTGATCTGTTTCTGTGACATGTGCTTTTAACCATCCACAAGAACCTGCGGTCATCCGATGTTCAGTACTTCAGTACTTTGATTACACTTGTGACTTGAGTGCGGAATTGTCTCATTGGCACTCATACCCAATCTTCTTATTTCTATAAACTACTGGACAAAAATTCTCTGCTTTAGTATCAAGTTCTGGAGAAAAAAAAAATCTTTTCAAAACTATATCATGCTATACCAACAACTTGTTGGAAAACAAATGATGATGATAAATTGGTGTCTATCATCCAGTGGCAAATATTAGATGCATTTCAAGACAAGGAGATATTTATGTTATATGAGTATGCTTTGTACAAGGCGAGGACAAGATTACACAAGGTAACAGTACCTAGGAAACAAGTTAAATTACCAAGACACTTTGTTTCTTACTCCAAGATTAGTCTTTGATTTTACTCCTTACTGCCACATTCTAAGGGGAGAAGCAGCACGTTAAATTTTCAAGTAATGGATTGAACACATAACCAACCAGCACACTAGGGTGACAATCCTACATGAACTCCTGTAAACCACCAAAGTCACTCACTTTAAATAAATGCATGTGTGATAGATTATAACCAACACTTTATGAATTTATAAGAACTAAACATGTAATACTTACCTTTAACTGTATCTTTTATGGCATCAGCAGAGAATGCAAACACTATGAACAAGGAAAATATCTCCTCTGTTGATCTGAAAACAGAAAAAAATAGGTGTAATCAAATTAACCCTCAATGGTATTACTTGCATATTTTTCATTAGTTTTGCTTCTATTCTAGCTATGTACATGATTCATGTTGATCTATATTTCAGAGGATTTTTAGTCTTGAAAATGACTTTTTATGAATTTCTAATATTTCATGAAATGTTTGGGCTGTTCATGAATTCTGCATTTTTATTTTTTGAATAAGTAAATGCATGTGTAAATAATGTAGAACTGAGCATTAGTGGTAGCAAATTCACTTTTTATTTGTGCATGAGGATTTTCATTTTATCTAACCCATTTTTTGGTATTTTTAATGGCGTAAGAGTAGGTTATTCATATCTATGTATGATCATTATGATTTTCTGTTGTCCCTTTTTTAATAAAAAAGATAATACTACTTTTTAAAACTTGTTTCTGATCCATTTGCCATTATATTAAAGTAATTCTAACAAATAACATGTTATTTCCAGGGAATCCTTTCAAACATTAATACCATTGAATTAGGAAAAAAAGCATCTGTATAATTTTCATCACTCTTCACCTTGTTAGATTTACCTACCTGGATGAATATTTCATGAGTTTACTGAGATTAAAAACTGAATATATAATGAGAAAGAAAGCATTCCACAGTCCAACACACGCAAACATGGCATTAAAATCCAGATCAAAATCCTCTGATATGGAATAAATAACTGAAATATAATAATAAGAATAAATTGATCTTGGACTTCCAGTAAGGCAATAAGATCAAAAGCAAAATGTACACTTTGCTGATAAATACATATTCCCCAAGTAACAAATAACATAAATAGCAAAATAATTTGATATTTTTCTCAAAGATGCTTATTTTGTAGTGTGGCTAATGTGTTAACCATTTTTTTTTCAAGATTGGCCATTGTTCCAATACGATATACTATATTAAAACAAAAATATTTCCAAGGGGTATAACTCCTGTAAAAATAATAGGTTATTGTAAATTTTCAAATTTGTCTTTGGATATTATTGTAAGCCCTTGACACAATTTTATTTTTTTATTAAGCATTAATGCCAAATGTAGTTGCAAGAGCATCGATAATATTGATTTTCAATATATTTTCCATAAATCAAGATTCCAAAATGAGACAATATAGGAACCATTTTAGCACATAATGTTTTAAAAACAAAGTTATTATATAGCAAATGAATGTTTCAAAGCATTTGTAAAAAACTTACTTTTTGTGTACAAAGCAAGTGGTGCCGTGGTTAAAAGTACAATTAATGGCTGTCCTCCAAATACTGCAAACAAAAGTCCTCCCAAACATTGTGAGAACAAAATTTTCTGTACTCCTGCAAAACATATGCAATCAATAAAATATTCAATGAAAAGTGGTGCAAGTTATTTTCAACTTTTGTATGGTTTTTTTTATCGGTAACAGAAATTCATACAAAACATACAATAAGTTTTAACTATAAATTGTAGTAAGTTTCAAGAAATAGCATATTGTCTCTTGTTTTTATAACTTACAATCTCTTTGTTATTTCATCATAAGATTTTCAATAGGTTTTCCTAACAAAGATTAAAGTATTTCTTTTCAAAGATTTAAAATACCAAGCAATCTGTCTTCTAGATTTATATTTTGGTCAAGACAGAACATATTTGTGAATATATATATTGTGCATTTTTAAATGGACGTTGGTTCTAACTGTAAACAAATGTTACCTATAGCACCCGCTGTGTTACTGTCGTTTAACATTCCAAATGCTATATTGGGTAAAACACAGGCAAAGTACAAGAAGAATGTCGTTGATATGACTTTGTGTATTGTTCTTTTACCAAAAACACCTGAAAATATACAACAAATTTAAAAATCAATATTTATGCATCCATTTGTTGTTTTTTTTTTATTATTATTATATTTGATATTTATGACATTTATATATACAATGTATATAAGTAAAATACCGGTTTTGCCTATAAGGCTGTTCTTTGATCAGCTTAAAAATCAGAAATATGTCACATGGGTATTATAATTAATTCATTAACCATAGACAGAAATGGAATCAGAATTGATAGTTCATTAATTGTAATCACACTAAGTGAAATACAGGATTGATTGATTGAATGATTTTTGTTGTTTAAATGCTACTTTCAACACAATTGGGTAATACATTTGGTGGAGGAAGAAAGAGTACCCTGAGAAAACTGTTAGCTTTCCTTGGAAACCTGGCAATCCTAGTCAGTATCAAATGTTTGAACTCACAACCACAGTGTTAACAGGCTAGTGATATACTAGATGGAGTTTAGTATGACGTCCAGTGTTAACAGGCTAGTGATATACTAGATGGAGTATAGTATGATGTCCAGTGTTAACAGGCTAGTGATATACTAGATGGAGTTTAGTATGACGTCCAGTGTTAACAGGCTAGTGATATACTAGATGGAGTTTAGTATGACGTCCAGTGTTAACAGGCTAGTGATATACTAGATGGAGTTTAGTATGACGTCCAGTGTTAACAGACTAGTGATATACTAGATGGAGTTTAGTATGACGTCCAGTGTTAACAGACTAGTGATATACTAGATGGAGTTTAGTATGACGTCCAGTGTTAACAGGCTAGTGATATACTAGATGGAGTTTAGTATGATGTCCAGTGTTAACAGGCTAATGATATACTAGATGGAGTTTAGTATGACGTCCAGTGTTAACAGGCTAGTGATATACTAGATGGAGTTTAGTATGATGTCCAGTGTTAACAGGCTAATGATATACTAGATGGAGTTTAGTATGACGTCCAGTGTTACTAAATTAATACATATTTTTATTAAGGAGGCAGTTGAGAACCACCTCCAGGTACAGGGTTTCCTAGCTGTGTTGAAGACCCATTAATGGCCTTCGGTTGTTATCGGCTCTTTGGTTGGATTGTTGTCTCTTTGACATGTTCCCCATTTCCACTTTTAATTTTCTACTAATTTTCTACTTAGATAACTCAACCACTGAGGCCCATAAAATACAGGAAAGTTTATAAAAGTCCACAAGAGCCATTATCTTACCATCTTTATAATCGGACCAGTAATGTGGTAACCTTCTCTTCAGATCATTGATCATCCCTCTACCTAAGGGACATTTTGATTCCTGAAAGTAGAAAATTCATATGACTAAACATAGGATAGTGTGAGCAGGAAGTTGAGAAATGGTTTCCTAGTAACATATATGCTTGTTATACCCCATGCAACGAAGTTGCGGAGGGTATAATGTTTTTGACCAGTCTGTCCGTCTGTCAGTCCTGTTTCTTGTCAACTCCTCTCAAACCACACAACAAAATTTCACGCAACCTTCTTAGATAATAAGGACATAATATGTAGATGTGCATATCGACAGAAAATTACAATTCAATTTTTTTTGTAGGAGTTGTGCCCCTTTGAACTTATTTGCTTTAATGTACTACTGCAACAGTGTGTCATCGCAACTCCTCTGAAACCACACAACATAATTTCATGAAACTTTGTAGATAATAAGGACATACTACGTAGATGTGCATATTGACAGGAAATTACGATTCAAATGATTGAAAAAGATAACAAAAATTTACAAAAAATTGTTAAAAATTGACTATAAAGGGCAATTACTCCTTAATGGGTCAACTGACCATTTTGGTAATGTTGACTTATTGTAGATCTTACTTAGTAACATTATTGCTGTTTACAGTTTATCTCTAACTATAATAATATTCAAGATAAATAACCAAAAAACAGCAAAATTTCCTCAAAATTACCAATTTAGGGGCAGCAACCCAAGAATGGTTTCTCCGTTTCATCTGAAAATTTCAGGGCAAATAGATCTTGATCTTATTAACAATTTTACCCAGTCAGATTTGCTCTAAATGCTTTTTAGAGATATAAGCCAAAATCTACATTTTACCTCTTATGTTCTATTTTTAGCCATGGCGGCCATCTTGAATGGTTTGTCTGGTCACCGGACACATTTTTTAAACTAGATACTCCAATGACGATTGTGGCCAAGTTTGGTTAAATTTGGCCCAATAGTTTCAGAGGAGAAGATTTTTGTAAAAGTTAACGATGACGGAGGCCAAGTGATGAGAAAACTCACTTGGCCCTTTGGGCCAGGTGAGCTAAAAATAGAAGAAAATCGGATATTCAAATTGAAAACCCCCTCTTCTTTATGAAAGTAATCAAAGAGATGGATATGTTATAAGATTTTTGAAGGTTATTTTGTTGAACTTGGGAGACCTATTTTTCCAGTACAGTTTTTAGTTATTCATATATCCTTCCTTATAAAAAAAATATATATGTATAAAGCGATCATAATATTATATAAGAGTTGGATGATATATATTTTTCTGAAGACTGTTACCATGTGACTTGGTGTATTTTAAATCTTTTCTGAAGACTGTTACCATACTACTTTGTATGCTTTAGATATGTCTATGTTTGTCAGTCTAGTACAAAGCGTAGTCTCAAACTCATATCAATATGTTCTCATCCTAAATAAGGTTGAAATGTTAAATACTGATCAATAGCTGCATTTCCTTCTGCTGTTAAATTGTTAATTATCTCTTCACAGCTGTTTTATATATAAACAAATGGTTCTTAATAACCATCTTAAAAAAGAAAAACTTTGTTTGAAATTCTCCCTAATTTTATGTCTGAATTAACAATTTTGTATTCGTCATGTACTTAAAAGATGTTACAAAACAAATGTATTTCCTACTAACATTTATATGTATGTACTTTTGTTAAAGAAGAAAGTAAATGACTCATTTTGATAGCAGACAGCTTACTTTAATGTAAAAAACAAGTATATCCATACATGGTCAAAATTGGAAATGCATAATTAAAGACATAAAGGATTTCAAGCCTTTAAATGTGTTTCTTTTTCAGTATCATAAAATGTTGATTTTTTTTGGTGAGTTTTATTTTGAATTTTTGACATCAACGAAATTATATGATATTATTATTATCAATAAAACATTTATTTTTCAACAGTCAAATGTACAAGTAATAAACTCTCAAGTCCAGAATATGACATTTGTTATCCATTTATTATCCATTTATTATCCATTTGTTTGATGTGTTTGAACTTTTTATTTTGCTATTTGCCTATGGACTTTCTATTTAGAATGTTCCTCAAGAGTTGGTAATTTTATAATTTTTTTTTTTATTTCATGGTAATAAGATACTCAGTTTTCTATTATACATTATTTAAAGATAACATGGTTTTTGATTTTTTTTACCTACATCTACAAAAGAGCACATAATTTCAAAATATATATAAATCATCGTGCCTTTATAAATTCCTAAAAAAAAATACAGGGTAAAAATTGGAAACTGATAACCATTTGTATGTATACCCATGAGTTCAATGGATGAGTTTTTACCTCCATTATGAAATATTTAACTTACTTCAGCTTCATCCTTTTCAAAATCTGATAAGACAAGATGAGATTTTCTGTTTTCTGGAAGTCCTTGATGTGAGCTAAGCAGCTTTGTTCTCTGCTGAAGTAATTGTTTGAATTCAGACTCTGTTTGCACTTCTAAAAGTTTGTGTCTATAGTCCATGTCAAGAAATAACGTAGAAAATGTTCTGGCTGTCTCTAGAGCACTCTTTGTACTTTTCTGAAGAAGAAAAACATTAAATAGGTTTTTAAATTCAAATGTAATGGAATATTTTCCCCAATATAAAACTAAGCGTAGTTTCAATAGTACATAAGTTCCATTCACCCATAGCTTAATACAATTATATTTGTCTATAAATTCACTAGAGACAACATACTACAGTTTTAACCAAATTAACATTCTATCACAAAATCAAATAATCAGTATTTTGCGTTATTTTCTAAAATGTGTTTTCTTAAAAGCTCCTTATTGGTTTTGTTTCACTTAAAATTTATTGTTCAACCACTTATAAATAACAGTTTGTCTGATAGCAGACACCACCACTGGCAATGATGTCCCATGATTTAAATCAAGTATTTGGAAATCAATTCTGTAAGATATTTAGTCACTTTATAATTCCTGTTTATACTGCAACTGTACTATTTGTGCAGTCAAATTGCATCAATCAAATAATCATTTGTGAAATAGAGTTGTTCCAGACCATATGAGTATTTGGATCATGCACGTATGGTCATGACCATATGCCTATACTCATATGGTCCGACCATACGCGTAGAAATTAAATAGTGATGCCATAGTTAGTTTTCATCGTTAATTACATTCTTACATGTAGGATTGCATGACATTTACTTCCATACGGTATCATAGTTTTTTTGCATTTGCAAGTCTTGGTTGTGCACGATCAATTTCATTTACACCTTTTGTTTGCGAGTGAAAAGCTACCCTTTTTGTAGCTCTGCGTACACCGACACCGAGGTCTTGGGCCATTCCGATATGTCTACAGTGTTTTTTTAAAAGAAGCTCTAGATCTCAAATATCGTAGCATGACTGCAATACATCATATTCACAAACCACTTAAATAAACTATGTTACTTTCCAGTAACTTCTTAATTGTGTAATGTTGTTCAGTTCATTAAGAAATTTTTGGAATTCATTTTTTTTTAGTCAAAATATTGCCATTCACTCGTAATAACAAATCAGTATTGACCATCGGTAATGACCATAAGTATAAAATGTGTTTATTATAGTTTTGACAAGTAAGTAAAATTAACTAGGTTGAAACTTCTAATTTTTATTTAGCTTATCTTTTTATTATAACTTTTTATTATAATATAATAATAAAATTACCTATATGATAGTGTCTTTTTGATGAACGGTCATACCATATAAAGAGTTTAGAAGTATTAAAAGTAAACTGTAACAGAGTGTTAATTACCCCGACCATATGACCCATACGGTCATGACCATACGCGTATGGTCCAAATACTCATATGGTCCGGAACAGAGTCACATAGCATATAAGCCTAGTTTCTGACTTTGATGATGTGTTTATTTCATGATAATGTACAGGTTTACAAAATGTGTATGTTTTCTGCTTCAAATTCAAGTGATTGTTTGTACCCATATTATAAATTTTATTTTCTATCATCAGAAACTGGATATAAATGTTTGGCAAACGAGTCTAGTTAGGGTGGAAGGTTTTCTTTTGAACTATTGCTTGTTACCTAGTATAAGTAAGTTTTGACTCAATTGGTTGATCTTGTCCATATCAGCATTTAGTCACATATTATATGCAATCAACTTAACATATGGATGTTTTATTTGCTTCTTATTAGAAATAATTGATATAAAAAAAAATCTAAATAATGGAAAATCTATGTTCTACATATTTTCCAATTGATTGTAGATTTTTTATTATAAACCCACCTCCACTGTAGGAGTAAGGACCAGTATAACAAGCTGGACCTCCTGACTAGTACTACCAAGATTTGCTGGATGTGCTAATCTGGCTATAACTACATGTCTCTTTGTCAGGTTAGCTAACTCACACCTACAATATTAAATACTTTACAGTAAATAGATCATTTAAAGAATACATAATTAATAGCATTTTTAGACCCATATCTTTTTGGCCGCATGCAGGTACGAATAGTCAAATTGCCGTTCGTAGGCTACACATACCCACATCTGGTTTTACAATAAAATGGCATCAGATAGGGAATGAAATATAAATATTTATATTTAGGTAAGTGAACAGTTTTTCTCAATTAAAAATATTCTTGAAACAGAAGAGAGTGTTATACATGTGGGGATGTGGGGAAGACATTTCAAAGTTATCATGAATTGGAACAATTTTTTCAAAACTTTCAGTTGATTAATCCTATACAATTGTATAAAAGAAACTCGGAGTCAATTGCAGCTCCGGAGAAAAAAAGAACTGGAAACACAAAAATTAAAGAGGAATTAAACTTTAGAACAGAATTATATTTTCCTGTATTCACCGGCAGAGGCAAAAAATTCCAAACAAATTCGACAGGAAAAAGGACTAATACAAGGTATTTGCTGAGTTTCATTTGTTAGTCAAGTTTATTTTTTTTTTTTATGTCGAATATGTCTAGTTTTTCTGTTGTAAACCGTTCATGATTTAAAGGATATGTCTATACTTTCAGTACTTTCCAAATGGAATATCGTTTCCACTTTAAACTTGAAATTTAAATTTCAGTTTTTGTTTTTACATTTTACTAAAAGATTATTTTTAAAATATCATATGGGTGTTTTTCAAATTCAGTAAAATTTAATTCTTTAAATTTGCATTTACATTTTATAATACAGTATTATTTTTTATCACGTTTTTCTTTTACAGGGACTGTACAGTTTCATTTGCCATCAATGTGTATTTAATTTGCAATGTTTATTATGTATTATTATCTAATCTATACTATTAAACGAGAAGACCTCATTTTGTGTGTCGCTTCTCTTCCTTCCACAATAAATCAATCATCATGCCTCTGTGTCTTACAGGTAACATGCATAGTCGCATTTGTCATCCATTCTTATGATTATTCAGATTGAGTTATTTTGGGAGAAAAACGACAAAAAAGGAGTCCGGATGTGATTCCGTCATCAGACTGAATTTTAGTCATTGATAAGACTTCCGGTTTGAAACATGCACAAATACAACCAATCGTATGATAGATAACAAAAATGAAAAATAAATAAGCCAATCAGAGCAATCTCAATATCATGGTGTTTTGATAGCAAAAACCACAAGTATTATACCTCCTTATAGAGGACAATTATTTTTCGCGTTTATCTACATGTAAACTATGATTATACTACTACAATATATAGAGACTCTCTGTATTCTGTCTACTGTCTTCTTTGAAATGTTAAGGTTTACTATCTAAGAGGTCATACCAGTTGCATATATATTAAAATAAGTAAAACATGTGACACAAGTACAACCAATCGTATGATAGATAACAAACATGAAAAATAAATAAGCCATTCAGAGAGTTCTCCATATCATGGTATTTAGATCGCAAGAATCACAATTATTATACCTCCTTAGAGTGGACAATTATTTTTCGCGTTTCATATCATGGTGTTTAGATCGCAAGAACCACAATTATTATACCTCCTTAGAGAGGAGAATTATTTTCGGCGTGTATCTACATGTAAACTACGATTGTACTACTTTAATATATAGAGACTCTCAGCTGTATTCTGTCAGGGACTTTCTATGTTAGTAAAGAAAGTCCCTGATTCTATCTACTGTTTTCTTTGAAATGTTTACTATTTAAGGGGTCATACCACTTGCATATATATTAATAAGTAAATCATGCTCAACTTCATCTAAAACTACCTCGACCAAAACTTTTAACCTGAAGCTGGACAGACGGACGGACGAACAGCACAATGGACGACCGAACGGACGAACGAACAAACAGATGCACAGACTAGAAAACATAATGCCCATAAATGGGGCATAAAAATTTATGGTTGAAAGGGAAAATAGTGATTTGGCAAAAATGAAAGTAGGGTAGAGATTAGAGGGAGGCAGGACCTTTTTCGGGGCATCGGGATCGGGTGTGTTTAAGCTTGGGATTGATCCTTAAGGAATCCTGGAATATATTTTTCGATTTCGGGATTTCAGGATTTCAGGATATGAATTTCTTTAAATTTTGCATCTCCGCATTTCGGGATCAGGACCCCTCTGACCACCCCTCAAATTAGTTTTTTAAATTCTGCATGAATCCGTGAATATATTTTTTGATTTCGGGATTTCGGGGTATGAATTTCTTTAAATTCTCATCTAGGGATTCTTGATTTCAAGCCCGGGATTTCGGGATCAGGACCCCTCCGACCACCCTTCAAATTAGCCTAAGTCGGTCTTAGTCATTTATACATGATTCATATGTTAATAAGGCTCTCAAAAGAAAAGGCACTGATGGACTGTCCTAGAAGCATATTTAATTAGACTAATAATGGTCTATATATAAGCAGTTACATTTATTTCATGTTTGAAACGGTGCAAATTTTTAATTTGATTTGACTTTTACCAAAAGAAGCATTGTAGGAAAGGAGAAGAATAATTGTGGTCTGAGGCCAGAAGCACAAAAATAATTGAATTTAACAGAAAGGAAACAAATATCGAACTTTGGAAAAAGGGAGAGGGCTTGTGATACCTTTTATGAAATTCTCCATACATAATATCTTTTACAAAAAATCATTTTACAACAGTTCACAAGCTGTATATGCCCGCGATTTTACGGGTGTGTTCTAGTAAATATAGTTTGAAATATTAATTTTCGTACGCTTCACTCATTGTACATGAAATCCCCATATTATTGATCATTTCCGTTTATATTTCACGTTATATTTCCAATCCGATGGTACTTTATTATAAACCCGAATGTGGCTACGCGTAGCCTATGAATGGCAATTTGACTATTTGTACTGGCATGCGGGTACCGGTAGACACTGCCTTTCTTTTTTCACTATCTAGAATTACTTTGTAAGGAACACCTAATCAGTACAAAAATCCTTCATTTATTTTATGAATGCTATGGAAACTGGTATTTTATATACAATCAATTTGAGCTGATTAGGTGCTAAAACTCATTATCAAAAATAACAACTGAGTTGCAAGTTTTAATCTTGCTTTCAATCATAAATATCTACATTCAAACTACTTTGTACTAAATCAAGTACAATGTACTTTGCATGACAGAAACATGAAAAGATCTGCAATCATTCTCAAATTTTCATAAGAGCTAAAAAGATAAACATAGACAACACTAAGAGATTTGGGACTTGGAAAATGAACATGAAGTTGTTACAGTTAAAGTATTGACTCTCCTGCATCTAATCTCCATCAGTTCAAATCAAGGACTTATTCTTTACCATGGAGATGGTAAACAGCAAAACACAGGTCAATTGAAAACAATTGGTGCTAGGAGTTATGTAAAAAGATATCCAAATAATGCAATCCAACAGCCTAGTTTCAAATTTTAGGTTTTAAATCTTATTTATTCCTATTGAACTTAAAACTTGTGATGTTGTATAAGTGTGCTATAAAACATTGTGACTTACATGGCACATATCCACGACTGATCAAAATCAAAGCCACTATCTTCACTGGTTGTTGTAGCCTGGATTGTTCTACTCAAGGTTTGCACTGAAAAATAAATCATGCGTCATTTACAGTTATTTAATGGTCGGTAATTAATTTTCAACAGAAATTCTTCAACTGAACTGAAAAGAAATCTGAATAATATGAAAACTGGTTAGTTCTTCGCTTAACTCAATTAGACTTATTTCAAATTCAAAACATACAACATTCAGAAAATGTCGACTATTTGTAACTGAAGTCCCTTTATTGAAGGGCCATGCTTTCAACTATAGAAATTTGAACAAAATTGTGGTAGACTATTCACATTATCAAAGAGAGATTTCCAAACATGTCAGGTATGCACTGATACAATCTATTTCCCTAAATCTAAGTAATTATAATTTCTGATATTTCTGCAAATTAATTAGCCTAAGGGAGATAACTCAAACTATATCTTTCACCTTGATACAACTATGTTCTACTTTAACTTAACCTCACATTCATTAGCATTCCTTTTCTTACTTCAATCATCTTTTTCATTGTAACCACTGATGTAAACAATACAACAACAAGTAATAAACAAGTAATAAAATAGAAATTTATTGGACGAATATATTCTATTCTGTGGTAATCTGTCAGTCAAAAATAAAATGATTAACCTTCAAACTGATTGATGTCATATGTTCTAAAACACAATTTCACATGAAAACCTGCAACCATTATACAATTTCACATGAAAACCTGCAACCATTATATATCAGAAGCTAGCCAGTTTCATATACTGCAACACTTTGGAAGGAATTGGTAGTAATGGATAGCACATTTAAAAACAAATCACCTCTCATGGGTTTCAAATCCATCACCCTTCATATAATTCAAGATATTAACAAGGTCAATGCATCACATTATTCTAAAGCTGCTGCTTTCAGGGATTTCAAATCATTTTTACATCTTTTATTGTAAAACATGGGGCTATTAAACTTGGGGGTAATTTTCAGCAAAATTAGGCACTAATTTTGAAGAAATGAAACAGCATTTATTCTCCCCACGTTTTCCTAACGAAATATAAAAAGTTGTAAAAATATTAATCTACACTTTAAGTTTAGTTCGTTTATAAAAAACATAAATACTTGGCTTGTAACTTTTGTAACCTCTCTCGCTTGTTGTGTACATATTGTAAATATTTATTGTTGTATTTGTTATCTCTGTACCAATGTTATGCATTGGCTTTATAAGAATAAAGATATATATAGTTTCACTGTAAACTGAAAATTCACTTTCATGTCATCTTTTTAGCAATCTCAATTCCATTTACCATTCAATATACTCCCAAGTGTTTAATGGTTTGTTTATTATTGATTTACCATCTAACTGTATATTGAACTAATGGTCAACTGTTATTTTTCCTAACATGAAGTTTCATTTCATTATTTGAACAACACAGACTTAAACAGATTTATCTAAATTGAGCTGTAATAAACCAAATCTAAGACAATAAATTGATCACATGTAAAGCAATGTTCTACTGCTACCAAGTAGGCCTAGTCTCTGTCACACTCACGATATTATTTGATGGAATGTCTTAAGTTAAATTACTGAAATAAAAGTCAATATATCCTCAAAAGATATTTTTTCAAATCTTAAAATACTTTAGAATAGAAATCATATTCAAGTTAAAAGACAGAGACAATGTGTTACCCAAATGTCAGACAGGCGGCATGAAATTAAAAAAAAATCTTGCTTATTAGGTTTAAAATGTAAAATTTTATCCATCTATTGCATTCTAACAGTTGACAATTCTTAAGCAGTTGTAACAGACATATCTGACATTTCTACTTTACATTGACACTTTATGACAACTAACATAGATCATGCATATCTAAATCATTTATACAACTATTCCTGTATATTATCTAAAATATTTTCAGCTTTGCTGTTAGATACAATCCCAACGTTAAACCCATGAGCAGAACTTACTATTAACAGATTCATTCATAATCTGTGCCACCTTATTTGTTGTAAAACCTTTAGAATAGAGAAATATGTACAAGAAACTTATCTTGTCTTTAACATACTAAGGACCAAGGATTTGTATAGTATCAATATACAAATCATTGTGTTGATTGGTATCAATTTTCATGAATTGTGAAAATACAGATTTGATTTTGTGGTTTACAGTATCCAAATTAAGCATTCATACAAGCCTATAGAAAATTTGTAGTTCCTTGAACATTTAGATTTGTGGTTCACCTGAAGTATCACTATACAAATCCTTGTTCATCTTTATCCACAATCCATGAAAATTGTTATCCCATGAATTGTAATGAAGCCACAGTTACCGAGGATAGGCAATACAAATCCCTTTTCTTCCCTTATAATCTGCAGGCTCTTATGGGCCTCACTACACTACTAAATACATCTTTCTAATTTTTCCTCAGTGGTACCTAAAACTGCATGTGGATGTGAAGGATTCAAGTCTTTTCTACTGAAACCCAATTTTACTAGCTCTATACAGATTCCAAAACCTTCATGCATGACTGATGTTCATGATCAATGGTATAATGTATCAGAAACCATATACTCTTTATTGCTTTAGAACATTTCAACACATTTTCCACAGCAATTTGAACAATATGGGAATGAAAAATAAACACAAGATATTAGTAAAATTTCAGTTTTGTCATTCATACAAAATTTACTGCCATTTCAAAATCTTCCTTTTTTAAATAACTATGAATTAAGGAAAAGTGGGTATTTTATGACCAGTTGAGTTTTTCAACCACTTATATGATCATGACCATTTGCATATATATGGTCCTATCATATGCTTACGGTCAAAGTCATAAACACAATAAAACTAGAAACGTACGATCTTTAATATTGTTAATCTTATTGTGAAGATAACTTCGAGAAATATAAATGAACTTGCATGCAAGAAGTCAACTGTTTAAATAGTGGAAAAAATGTCAACAAGATAAAAATGCTTTGAATTGACATTGTGAAGGCATAAAAAACAGGTTAACCATACAAAACATCAAAGATAAAAAATATCCGTTAGTAATTTGTGTCTTTCATTTGGGAAATGAGTTGTGTGTACGTTACAGCAAAAGTTATAATTCTTCCAACGTTTATCTTTACTAAATTTAAAAAAAAATCAATTGCAGTGATATTCTTGAGAAATCATCTGTGTCCACAACGTCTTTATTGTGTTTCTTACTTACACCTTTTGGTATGTTGTTGTAAGTTATGTTTTGTTTCCTGAGCACACTTGCTTGGTTTCGTACTTGCTGAACAAAAAGCAAGCAAGTAGGATAAGTAAGCATCGATCATTGGTTAACCTTTTTCATGCATATTAAAAAAATACATATTGTCCAAAAACGTATATTGTCTACCTCTATAACAAAATGCTTGTATGATCCAACAATACACATATGGTCCAGATACTCATATGGTACAGAAACTGTAAAGGCCAATGAGATAGCAACCCAACAACAAAAATAACAAAGAGACATCTAAATGGCAACAGTCCTGCATTACTGCACATTTATAATTATATATTCCTTCACATTCCCATTCATTGTATACAGGATGAAATGCATTGTAGTGCAAGTTTTTTTTTTTTAAATTGATTGAACTTGAAGCATTTGACGAATTAAGATTTTTCAATATGACAAATTTACACAAACAAAACCTATCTGTTTTTCCTATTCCAATTTCTCATTTCCCAAATTACATTTGACGAATATATTTAGAAATCCTAGGACATGTAAAGCATCTAGACAGTATATGTTAACATCACAATGGTCAGAGTGACATACTGTCAAAACTATCTAAACCAAAAAATACTTTTTACTAGCACAAAAAGACAACGCATGTTCAAATTAAGAATAACCCAGATTCAATTTTAAAAGTATTCATACACTGAGACAATATTCTGAAGAAGAGGCAGGATTGAATGACTTCTAATGACTTCTAATCCTAGAGATACCAATTCTTTATTATAAAAATTGCCCGTTGATTTCATCAGGGTTTAAAAAAAGGAGACAAAATACCAACGAGAATGGATCAAAAACTAAGACTTGAAGAAAAGACTGACAACAATGTGATTAGGCAAAAAGACAAGTTGAAACACTAAAGAACCAATGATTAACAAGAAACATGTATGCATTAAAACAAGGGGAATTTTAGATGGTCTGGAAGGGTTATTAGATCCTGCTTCACTTGTACCTAGTTTCTACTGTTAAAATGTGTTGATTATACAAATCCTATGATAAAGACATCATAAATTAGCAGACAGGTAAATGTCTCTTGTCATACCCAAAATTAACAAATTTAATTTGTAATAAAGCCAAAGATTTAGGTTGGGATTTAATAAGGGCTGTGCTAGGGTAAAGGTTTGGGTTCACAGTAATAGTACAATAATAGGGGAATAGTACCCTGAAGTAAAAGAATGCCATTTGCATAGGTTTGATGGTGACCAGGAAAATTCTTCATTAGCATTGCACAATTTGAATGTGTACTTTGTGAATAAAAAGTTAACTTTTAGCCATTATTTACTAGCTTTCTTAAACTAAGAATCAAGTTAGCCAAACAGGTTTTTCAGTTATTACTTTGTTATGATTGGCTAGTAAAAGAATTATTACTTGTTTAATAGGCGGAGGTCTCCAACTGAATTTTTTGAGGTCTCCAACTGAATTTCAATCTCCTTTGTACACACTCAATCATTTAAGATGTAATTGTTAGTTTTTTTAAATGTGTAACATTACCATGGTGGTGCACATTATAAAGAATATATTTTATATTTCATAAACAAATAAATATGACATAACATAACCATGTGAAAATAACAAATGTTGCGTTTGGTGTAAAAAGATATTTTTCAAATTCAATGAAAAACAGATGATTTTTACATGCATAATTTGCATGTTTATATACAAGTTACTGTAAAATGTTCATCTTTCACATGTTCATTTTACAAAATGCTGTACATAAAACTAGGTAAATAAGGAGCAAAAAGGTTGACAAGGTTTGAAAATATAAAATACCAAAGGTTTCAACTAGCTTTATCTTGTATGAAACCAACCTACCTGACAAATTCTTATCATGAACTGGAACAAAACAGTACAGAAAATAAACATACTATATACTACAAAGCCAGCACCAGTTCAAACAGAATAAAAAAAGAAATGTTCAAGAGGAGGTTTATTTACCAATCACAAATGATAATAACAACTCTTACTCTACAATACTATCAACAAAAACAACAAAATATTTAAAAAACAAATACACAGAAAGATGAGAAAACCAGATGCTCCGCAGGGCACAGCTTTATACGACCGCATAGGTTGAACCCTGAACGGTTGGGGCAAGTATGGACACAACATTCAAGCTGGATTCAGCTCTAAATTTGGATTGTGATTAAATAGTTGACACAGCATAGGTTTCTGACACAGAATGATTGTGGTCTAATGAACTTAAAAACATTTTTTTGCCTTTGAGCAATTCCCTATGCTGTTGAATATTAATCCTCTCAAAAAAATGTTTGAAGAAATTTTCTTTTCATTTATGAAATCTGAAATGACAAAAATTGAACTGCCCCCCCAATTTTTTTTTCACATCCCCCTTTCCCTTATTCCAAAACTGATCTCAATTCAAATTTCTCATGGAGTTTGCATAAATAACTACTCATTTAAATACATCATAAAATATTAAAATGTAAACAAGAATGTGTCCAAAGTACACGGATGCCCCATTCGCACTATCCTTTTCCATGTTCCATGGACCGTGAAATTGGGTAATAATCTAATTTTGCATTAAAATTAGAAAGATTATACTATAGAGAACATTATTACCCAATTTTGCATTAAAATTAGAAAGATTATACTATAGAGAACATTATTACCCAATTTTGCATTAAAATTAGAAAGATTATACTATAGAGAACATTATTACCCAATTTTGCATTAAAATTAGAAAGATTATACTATAGAGAACATATGTACCAAGTTTCAAGTTGATTGGACTTTAATTTCATCAAAAACTACCTTGACCAAAAACTTTAACCTGAAACTCCCACTTTCATTTTCTATGTTCAGTGGACCATGAAATTGGGGTCAAAAGTCTAATTTGGCTTTAAAATTAGAAAGATCATATCATAAGCAACTAGTGTACTAAGTTTCAAGTTGATTGGACTTCAGCTTCATCAAAAACTACCTTGACCAAAAACTTTAACCTGAACGGACACACAGATGGACGAACGGACAAACGAACGGAGCCACAGACCAGAAAACATAATGCCCCTCTACTATCGTAGGTGGGGCATAAAAGAGTGCTTGTAATCACTGAATGGTAAAGATTGTTTTAATTTATTAGTTGGTAGTAAAAGTGAATATACATTGTATATTGTATAAATTAAATAGGATTTAAGTTGATTCAACAACTTTATGGACGAAGAAAGATAACTCCAATTTTTCATAAAAACTGTGCAATTGAAAATTTCTTGCTATTGCATAATATTGTGCAATTAGATATTTCTTGCTATTGCACAATACTGTGCAATTGAAGATTTCTTGCTATTGCCCAATACTGTGCAATTGAATATTTCTTGCTATTGCGGAATACTGTGCAATTAAAATTTTCTTGCTATTGCACAATACTTAATATAATAATTTTGGACCCCGATTTAAACCAACTTGAAAACTGGGCCCATAATCAAAAATCTAAGTACATGTTTAGATTCAGCATATCAAAGAACCCCAAGAATTCAATTATTGTTAAAATAAAGCTAAGTTTAACTTTGGACCCTTTGGACCTTAATGTAGACCAATTTGAAAATAGGACCAAAACTTAAGAATCTGAATACACGTTTAGATTTGGCATATCAAAGAACCCCAATAATTCATTTTTTGATGAAATCAAACAAAAAGTTTGATTTTGGACCCTTTTGGACCCTTTTGGACCCTAATTTGGTGGGACCAAAACTCCTAAAATCAATCCAAACCTTTCTTTTGTGGTCATAAAACTTGTGTTAAAATTTCATAGATTTCTATTAACTTATACTAAAGTGATTGTGCAAAAACCAAGAAAAATGCTTATTTGGACCCTATTTGGCCCCTAATTTGGTGGGACCAAAACTCCTAAAATCAATCCAAACCTTTCTTTTGTGGTCATAAAACTTGTGTTAAAATTTCATAGATTTCTATTAACTTATACTAAAGTGATTGTGCAAAAACCAAGAAAAATGCTTATTTGGACCCTATTTGGCCCCTAATTCCTAAACTGTTGGGACCAAAACACCCAAAATCAATCCCAACCTTCCTTTTATCATCATAAACCTTGTGTTTAAATTTCATAGATTTCAATTTACTTTTACTAAAGAAAGAGTGCAAAAACCTAATGTCCTCAGACGAAGAGGATGACGACGACGACGCCAACGTGATATCAATATATGACCAAAAATTTTCAATTTTTTCGGTAATATAAAAAACAAAATCAAAAAGTAAGAATATGAATTACATACAATCATTAAGGTGTTAGCTGGTTTGGGTGTTTCTAATTTACATAAAGTTATTATGATTATTGTAAAATACTTCAATGTCTTAGGAAGGATAAGGGGGTGGGGGGGGGGGGGGGGGTTCTTTCTGCAAATTGACCTTATGTGAAGGAAAAAAGCTAAAAAAGGCCAAATATCCAATTACATTTGATGGCATCTTTGTATAAAATTAATAATAAAAACAAAGATGCATGGCACACTTTGGTGGTAAAAAAATTATTATGTGTTAACTTTTGCTTTATTGATTTACAGATTATTCAACAAATCAAGGTTCAGCGAGCAAATAGTTGTTAAAACTGGTAATGTCATTTTTAATTCATTATTTTATTACTATAAATCGAGCTAACCTGTTGATGAGCATAGTATATAAAAACCCATTAACCTTATATGTAGTACTGTAGACTATTAGAGATTAAGCTATGCTAGGTTGAAATGTTTTGGAATATAGAACCAAGGGAGAAACACATCTGAATCAATTCATACAACTGCTGAAATATTAAAAAAACAATTTTCTCTTAATGACAATTTCTGACAAAAATATAAATAGCAGTCTTAATGACTGGGAAGGATATGACATATACTACATTAATTTACAATAATCTCGTTTATCAAAAAGGACCACTACAATTTTTTATGGTATTGATTATTGAATTGTCTCTGCTGTGATTGAGAGATATGGCAGTTTTATCTAAATTTTCAGAGGGAACTTAAAACAGTTATTAAATTATCCCTTCATTACAACATGTAATTACTTTGATACTGGCTTTGTTATTGATCTGTTGGGGGTGGCATAATAAAATCAGTTAAACAATTTACATCTAAAGTGCTTCTTTAAAAAATTTATCACAGTTATTTTCTCAGCAGATACTTTAATATTATTGGATTAGAATTGTTTTTAAGATAGATTTTATAAACAAACATCCACTTAATTTCATTCCTTTTTTAATGTTTTAAATGATATTGTTAGGACCCATCAGAAATAAAATTCTAATTTGTAATAATTCAATATAGTTATGACTATGTCATTTTAAAAACTGATAAAATCGTTAATATAAAGATGGATTTTTTTCCACATTTTCAGATGGTGTAATTTCACAATTCATTAAGAGTGAAGGCATTCATATAAATAAATAAAAAACATAAAAAAGAGAGAAATTTCAGAATTTCTAATAACAGCTAAATAAGCTTTCCCCTACTTTATCTATAGTACCTAAGTAACTTTTGGGTTGGGAGGGAAAGTGACCTGCAAAAAAACAACAAAGGATCACTTGAGAATTTATAAATGGATATGGTAAGCATCTGTGAATGTCTTATATGAAAAGCAATCTCCTAATTTTCAAGTACACTGCTTTATGTTAGTACTGCAAATGGTTTTACACATGTTTTATTAATAAATTTTAACAGTTGCAATAGTTTTGAAGGGTTTTCAGGTGTTTCAATAATTCAAAGTGTAAACTGCAGTCTCAAGCAGATTCCAATGTTAGTTGGATGATCTACAAATACTGCCTAATCTTCCAGGAAGGTTAAAAGAAGTTACCAGTATTATATATTAATGCTTTCCATGATCTACTCTATGGTATTACCTGAATCTTGTGTAAAAATAGCATGTCTTGCTTCCTCTAAAGTGAACTCTGACCCGTCATCGGAATTCTCATGTAGCTTTTTCAACATTGCATTTATGATTTCTGTTAAACCAGATTCTTGTAGATTTAATAGTAACAGTGTACTATTAAGGAAGTCTTCAACATCTTTGTATGCTCGTATTTCTGCGTGGAAATCTTTCATGGGAATTTTCTGAAAGAAGACAAATTGAACAATTATAAAAGTGACAATAAAATATCCGAGCAGTATTTCCCACATGTACCTGACTAAACTTGTTGCATAATCTGTGAGAGGCCAAACTAATGCAATGACATAATCAAAAAGAATTCAAAGAAACAAGTTCATATGGATTCCTTGAAGCTAAATTGCTTACATCCACTTTATTTGTACTTTAGAGATTAGTTGTCTCTTTTGGGTTGAGGAAAATTTGCATGTTCGTTGATATTTGATTTCGTGGTTTTGGCAAAGTCTGCACTCAAGTAACTTTTAAATTCATGGTTCCCCTGTACCCACGAAATCCATGAAAATTGGTATCCAACGAATATTAATGAATCCAAAGTACTGTATATATCATTATTTTTTAATTGTTGTTTACATCATACCTGCAAGTTTTGATTGGGTAAAAAGGTGAAACCTGAGTGAACCCAAATCTTTAGCTTGAAAACTGGCTTTCCTAATAAAGTTAGATCAAACAAAAGTTCCTTGCCATGAGCAGGGTTCACAACTACTGAGGCCTCTAAATATTTAAACAAAATAATGTGTTTTTTATTATTATAAATTAGAGCAAGGTGACATCTGTGTACCAAATCAACATTGAAATGATATAATTATCACATTTTTGTCAATTTTCAGATAATTCTAAATTGAAAATCTTTAAAATTAGCTATACTATAGTTTCAATAATCAATTAATTACTGAATTTTCAATGTGTGTGCATTATTTCTGTACATGTACAAAGTAAGGTAATTTGATCTTTCATTGTTTGCTAGTTCTTCTTTATAACAGTTGATAATCGATTGTTTTTCTGTTGCTGTTAAACCAAAGGATGTCTATCTATTCTAGAAGTCTTATACTGTCATTGTTTCATAATGTCACAAATCTCATAGATAAATTGTCATCCAAAAAAAGCATGAAACATTTGCCACTGGACATAAAACAAACCCAATTTAGTCAATCTTCAGTTGAATATTTGCAAAACCATGAAATCTCTAAGAACATTTTTTTTTTATTTTAAGGATGTGTATGGCCTCGATACAAACAAAAATGATCAATAAAACCACAAGGAAAACTATCAACAATAATGACCATTCCCAAAGACCATCATGGCTGAATTCAAGCTTATTTAATCTTCAATGCTACGTAATTAGTGATAGAAAACAAATACAAAATGTAATTTCATCAATGGAGATAGTCACAAATGAATCATAAACAAAACAAAAATTATAGTGCTTCTTCAATATTTCTATTCTGCAAATAGAAGAAAATTATATCAATTCATATTTTATCCAGAAGGGACTATAACATTGTATATTAAGAGCGAGACAGGAAGCTAGTCATCCTTGTATTGCTAATCCCTTTATAATGATACATAATGCTGGTCAGAAACCAATAGAAACACTATCAATTATAGAAGTCAACAGTAAACCAGCAAAGCTTTTATGTTTCCTTTATCAAACCCTTATATAACCGTCATCCTTGGAAATGGAGAAAACTGAGCTTATTATAGTGACCTATTAATACAGGTTCAAAATGCACGCCATAGGTATCACTACAGCAGGACAATGACAAGACTGAATTTTTTCGTTCAAGACAGTGACCGGTATAGAAGGATTCCGTAATCTTTGGTTTTCTAACTGTGCTTAAGACCCATTGGATGCCTTCACTGCTTCAGCTGTTTTCTGCTCTTTTGTCTGGTTGTCTCTTTGACTAATTTCCTATTTTCATTCTCAAATTTATTTGTAGCATAGATATTTTCATATACATTTGTAGCACCAACTACTATATTTACTTACCTCAAAACAACCATGCATTAAAGATATCTCCTCATCATCTGTCAAAAGAAAGAACATTTTTACATCAATATATTATAAGTTTGACATAAAGGGGCAAAAGCAAAAAGGGAACTGAACATTTCATTGTCCATTGATGAATAATACACCAAGGACATCAACATAAGGAATAATCCAGCATTCAAGAAAGATGTCTTTTACCATCCAATAAATGTTATAGAATCACTAATTAGATTTCATGTACTGCATACAATCAGACTTAGACTAAGAAATATACATTGGCTTTAAGAGTTTTATTTGGTTATACAATGAATTTGATGGTTCAATTATTGTGAACATTGTTGTCCTTTGCAGACTTTCTATTTTGCGTCAGGTTACGTGTTTCAATGAAATAAATAAAAACTATACATAATAAGCTTATCTCAATAAGTCCTTATAAAGATGGATGACTTCCTTGTCTGCAGTACAAAAACATGAAAAGGTTTAGTGTACAATCTAAAAACGGATGGGTTTTCTCTCTATTGATTCACAAACAGCACCTACACTCAGACAAGGAATTAGAGATACAAAACAGATTAAAACACATAAAGTTTTATTCTAATGCCTTTTCACAAAAAAGAAAATGGAAAATAAAGAGCTTACGTTCATCTAGAGAGCTTAGAAAACCTAAAAAATCATAACCCTGTCTAGAGACCTTCACACATAATGGCTTTACATTAATTATTGGTGTGGTACTATGTTGAATGCATTCTTCCATTACTTAAGGTGGTATGGGTGTCTAAATAATAAATTATAAAATTTGTTCATAATTTGTCAAAATGTATTTTTTATCGATATATGTTCAAAAATATAATAAAAATGATAGGTCACCGAGCATTTTCTCAAGCTACAGGTTGTGACTAAATGACACAGTTAGTATGGATTATACAGGAAAAAACATCATTATGTGATTAAAAGCTAAACTAAATGATAGAATTGTAAAATAAAATACGAGAAGACAGCTTTTTAAATGAAAATTAACATTAATTATCTGCATTCCTGCATCAAATTTTGCTAACTTGATTGAAAATCTGGACCTTAGGTTCTCTGTTTTTACTATCCAACATGGCAAAAGACACCCATACCACCTTAAACATCAAAATTTCAAAAAGTGTTGACACAGAGATATGTCAATAGACCGTGACTTAGGATGTGCATGAGGCCATATAATCCTGCTGGAAATGAGATCTGCCAATGCTGATACAACTGCAGATCTAATATTCCCTTGCTGATGCAACCAGAAACAGCACTCTAAGTCTCGCCTATGCGACTTTGTTGAAGCAATTAAAATCTAGTTTTTTTTTTTTTAAATAATAATAACTATTAATTGATGAATAAACATTTGTCTATTGTTGAAGATCAGGTGTTAATCAAGATTTTTTATTTGTTAACATTACTTCCTCATCGATGTGTTTTCACCATCTCCTTTTATTCATACTATGTAAATATCAATCCATAAATATGGATAGAAATGAGATATCGAGGCAGCCAGTTAATTTTTCAATACTTAATACACGAAAAGACAATTACATTAAGTTTCCATAGATGCCAAGTTGTCACATCATTTTAACCTTAATCACCTTTTCTTCTATTATGTTGCAATTCTACTGGATGTTAAAAACTGCTGGTAATGTCTCTTGTGATTTCTTTTTCTCGTTTATTCTCAATTTCAAATATAACACCTAACTTAAGATGTGGAATATATGATACTGTTGAAGTTAAAGCTTTTTTCTCATTTCAAACATATTACTGACGACAAATTCTGTCAACGATGGCAATATAAATTCCAATAAGGGAGAGAAAACACCAAATTAGTCTTACAATGACAATATTAACCTCAGCACTTGCATATTTACAGCAGGAGATGGCATTAAAGAGTAAATTCTGCTTTTAGTTATGTTTTTGTAATCTGAAAATTGTGATAGGTTGAACAATAATTGTTGACTTTCGTAATAAATAGCAAGTTCTGAGAGTTCAGGGGTATAAGATATAGATCTTTTTATTTTAGAACCTTATACTGTAAATTATTGCTATTTTACATGTCTTCACCAATTTACATAAAGCAGATTTTTTCAAATTTTAGATTTAATTTTATTTATAACTTTATAAGCAGTAACAATTTCAAAGCTTAACAGTACATTGCTATATTTTTGGTCAGGTTGTTGTCTCTGCAACACATTCTCCGTTACTATTCTTTGTTCAATTTACATCAGAAACAGTGGTTAAGTTTTGGTGCACTTTTTAGATTTGGCTCTTCTTGTGTCTATCCTATGCTTCTATTTTGACATTCTCTAGTAAGTAAGATTTGGCTTTTTAAGTTCAAACCAATGTCTCAATACTGAGCCATAAGTTTGTTGAAACGTTATATGGATAAAAAGAAACTGTTAATGGTCCAAGATCACAGGTGTGATATATATAATATCTGTATAATCTGAAACCTGTCAATAATGGTGAGAATGGATGCTTTGAACAGTGTCAGAAAGGCTTTTTTCATAAAAAGAATCAATGTGTTACATAATTGCTAGCAATCTAAATTTGGATCTTCAAGTATTTCCATTCATTATCTGAAAACATGTTCCCAAATGTCAACATCTCATTATAATTTATATAAGAAAAAACTTAAAGCAAGAGTTGAAAGAGATATTTCTTATTACATTATAATTTTTTTCAAATTAACTTAATTGCACCACCTTGCAGAAAGAATATCCATTACATGGGTCTCTTACATGGTTAGTAATACTAACTAAAACAAACTATTTTCAGCATCATGGGTTAACTGCCATTTAAGTTAATATCACTCAAAATATTAGAAGTGATGATCATGAATCATAAAAAATATCAAAATTTCAATGTCATCATATTTCATATAAATATGCGTTTTCCAAGTGATGATTCAGGTCAATATAAGGAATCTCCGGTCAGAAATGTGTTTAAGGCATCATACGTTCAGAATATATGCAGAAGGTGTCATCTGGGTAGAGAATATAACATCAATAACAAATATAACAAATATAACAACTTTAAAAGGAGCCAGCTATGTGTGAAATTGGGTCATAGAGATAATCTTATTTTACAATAAAACCAGAATATATTGATAATTATCAAAGATGTGGTATGTCTATCAATACAAAGGACGTACACATGTGAAACAATAGCATGGTATTGGTAACCAGTTTTGACCTTCTCAAGTATATTGAAAATAAAACACTGGTACCACAACTAAAATTTAAAGACATTGACCTCAAATTTCTTTAAAGTACCTTGAGCATAAATATAGGTCAAGGTGGTTCAAATATTGTTGATCAATATTGTAGTTTACAAAAGAATTAAGAATTAGCATTGGTATGACATAATTAATGACTTAAAACATTGATGCAAAATCAAAAGAACAAAGGAATATCATCATGTGTAAATCTATTTGACCAAGACACACATGTGTAAATCTATTTGACCAAGACACACATGTGACTGGACATCAAAAGAACAAAGGATTATCATCATGTGTAAATCTATTTGACCAAGACACACATGTGACTGGACATCAAAAGAACAAAGGATATCATCATGTGTAAATCTATTTGACAAAGACACATGTGTGACTGGAGATCAAAAGAACAAAGGATATCATCATGTGTAAATCTATTTGACCAAGACACACATGTGACTGGACATCAAAAGAACAAAGGATATCATCATGTGTAAATCTATTTGACCAAGACACACATGTGACTGGACATCAAAAGAACAAAGGATATCATCATGTGTAAATCTATTTGACCAAGACACATATGTGACTGGACATCAATATAATGCTTATTAAGCATATTTTCTGTAGGTGATATAACATATTGAAAATTTGTATCCAATCCTTAGCAGTTTTGGGGACCATCACAGTTTATTTACTATACATGTATTTCAAATAATTGTACGGAAAACCAAAAGCTGTTTATTTACTAACAATTTGTATATACAAAAAAATACCTATACTTCTGTTCTAGCAACACAATGCAAAATTGAAAAAAAAACAACATGCTAGCCTGGTTTATCTTTCTGATGACTACCATTAATAATTAAAATGATAGATAAATGGATTGATTAAACTAATGATTATTCATTCAAACCAGGAAAATCTCATTTCAGCAGCATAACATAGTAAGAAAGCATGTGAAAAAGTGATTTCTTGTGTTACATAAAGTGCAGGGCATCATCAGTTCTGTCATGTTTCAAGATAATAACACAAGATTTATGCGTTTTGGCTGTACTTGTTTTGCAAAATTTATCATATTTTCATTATGGTTTCAGAAAATTGGCATAAATCTTTCCCCATCTTATGCATAATTTTTCTCAAAACATGACAGTTCTGCATTGTGTAGCTTCTAATATGCATGTACCTTTTATAATTAGTTTTTCTGAAAAAATCAAAAAAGTTTGAAATAAAGCATTACTGGAATTTCCATGTCATATTTGTTGCAAATCAACAAAGTGAGAGACACCATAAATAGCTGCATTTAGCAATTAATATAAATTATGCAGCTGAACGTTTCTTTTAATGATTCTTTAATAGTAAATGCAGGACATCAAAAGTTCTTTTTTCATCTGTATTTAGTGTTTATGTTTCATCTGTATTTAGTGTTTATGTTTCCTTTGACATTGACAATAACCTTGAATAAAACATCAATAGTTATACCCTTTTCAATTGGTGAAACTGACAAAATGAAATCTACTCTATTAAAGTGCTTTAAAAATGAGTTTGAGGATGTACCTTGTATTTGTTTGCAGAATTTTGCCTTTATCCAAACTGCTATATTTATGACCAGATACTTCTAGAACTGCCTACTAATTTTTTTAACAAAGAATTCTCAGTTCTGTCTACAGTATTTTAAGATAACCTTGTCTATAAACTTCCACTTTATGTAACCTCACCACAATGTGAAAAAGTCACAGTGTCAAACATAAAATAGAGAATGGAAATGGGAAATGTGTCAAAGAGACATCAACCTGACTAAAGAGCAAAAAAAAACAGCTGAAGGCCACCAATGGGTCAGAATGCATGACTTCCAATATAAAATAATGGTCAAGATAATATTCTGATGACTTCATCCCCCCAAACAAGTTAAACCATTAAGAATAATTTTCATTGCTGTTAAATAATGATACATTGTACTGGTCTGGCTGGTCGGCATAATGGTCATTTGCCGAAAAAACTTTCATATTTGTACATTTAAGTCTCAATAAAAAGTAAAAGATATGGTTTTATTGCTTATAAGACAACTTTGCACCAGAGACCAAATGACAAGAAATTAGAAACTATTGGTCAAAATTTGGCCTTCAACAATTAGCAAAACACATGAACAAGCTATAAAAAGATTCTAACATAAAAAAACAAGAAACAATGATACTGTTCATGTACAAAACAATAAATGAAAAATTAATATGAAATATAGCTACCAACGGGTATACTGGTGTGTATGTGTCAGATGGTCAATGTATAGTCCAGTCAAACTAAGTTTTAACCTCCGACTGATTGCAACAGAAAATGTTTTAGTTCTAATCTATCGCATTAAGCCCTAAATATACATAGAAAAAAGTCCAATAAAATCTAACTTGAGGAAAACTCAATTTTAATTTCCTATGTAAATTAACATTGGAAAGGGAATTACATCTATGTAATAATTATGTCATAATGAAATTATCACAATTTGAAAGAGTAATCTTTCTTCTTTCTTTTGGTACCTCATTTATATAATATAAAGAAGGATGAAATGAATTACATCAGTTTAAAGTTGTCTGATTGGGAGTGACAAAATCTTTGTATTGTGCTACCTTAAGGGGTCAACTGACCATTTTGGATCTTACTTTGCTGAACATTATTGCTGTTTACAGTTTATCTGTATCTATAATAGTATTCAAAATAATAACCAAAAACAACAAAGTTTCCTTAAAAATTACCAATTCAGGAGCAGCAACCCAACAACCAGTTGTCCAATTCACCTGAAAATTTCAGGGCAGATAGATATTGACGTGATAAACAATTTTACCGTTCATCAGATTTGCTCTAAATGCTTTGGTTTCAGAGTTATTAGCCAAAATATACATTTTACCCCCATGTTCTATTTTTAGCCATGGCAGCCATCTTGGTTGGTTTGGCAGGTCACAGGACACATTTTTTAAACTACATATCCTAATAATGATTGTGGCCTAGTTTGGGTAAATTTGGCCCAGTAGTTTCAGAGGAGAAGATTTTTGTAAAAGTTAACGACGATGGACGACTGACGACAAGCGATGAGAAAATCTCACTTGGCCCTTTGGGCCAGTTGAGCTAAAAAAACAGAACCATTAATATGGGGCAGATAGAACAAGATGCTAGTTTAAACTGTATAACAGTAAAAAAATACACAAATAAATATAAGTAGTCCTTAGGATTATGTTTAAAAGTCTGAGTTTACTTAAGAAACTTAAATGCTTATTCCAGAATTAAACAAAACAAGGGATTTTAAACGATTCAGTTTCGTAGATATTCAAATAAAATAATTAGCTGTGTACGTACAGTATGATGAAATTTGTCATGAAATATATTTCACTCAGCAGAATTATTTTCTGAATTTCAGTGTCATATCATAAAAACAGCAAGAATTTAACTCAGCGAAAGTAAGAATTTGAAAACTAATTTAAAAGAAAAAGGATAATATATATATATATTTGTATATAAAAAAAAAATATTGTTGTAGATACAAATAGGTGAGAGAAAAAAAAGAAAACCAAAATACAGATAGTAAATTAACCAGACAAATCAAAACAATAAACTATACCTTTAGACGTTTTATCACTTATAATTTGAACAGAATTCTTGCAATCTTGACTAGAATTATCCTTTAAAATAGATCCATATTCAGATAGTTCTAAATCTGAAGTTTGACCATTGTCACCACTAAACATCTTTCATGAAATAACTCCCAGACAGGTGTCAAGTTTAACACCTTGTTAGAAGAAACTAGAATAACACATATACTGGTATTTGCTTACAACAGTTCAGTTTAGTTATGTTTCAATTTCTGCATCAATGTCCTTATAAGTATTGTGTCATAAAAAATCAATGGAAAATTCTCTAAAAGACAAATCACGGTTGTAATTAATAGAAACCGTTTTTTTAGCATCTTCATCAATATACTGTAAATGTTTGCTGTAAAAATGTATCCATATCTTTAATTGACATAATAAATTAATTAACTTTTAGATTTTTCAGTAATTTGTTGTCACATTTCATTGGTATATATGGAAGCCATGTTAAATTGTCTATAACATAGGATTTACTGTTAAACTGTCTATATCATAGGATTTACTGTTAAACTGTCTATATCATAGGATTTACTGTTAAACTGTCTATATCATAGGATTTACTGTTAAACTGTCTATAACATAGTCATAGGATTTACTGTTAAACTGTCTATATCATAGGATTTACTGTCAAACTGTCTATATCATAGGATTTACTGTTAAACTGTCTATATCATAGGATTTACTGTTAAACTGTCTATATCATAGGATTTACTGTCAAACTGTCTATATCATAGGATTTACTGTTAAACTGTCTATATCATAGGATTTACTGTTAAACTGTCTATATCATAGGATTTACTGTCAAATGGCAACTGTCAATTAGAAACAGAATACATTCCCCTATTAATATACTTAATCTATATTAGTGATATTTCTTTTTTTAGGTGTGATTACGAAATGTGGCATTTTATAAAAGAAGCAACTTATTCACAAGTGTACAATGTATGGCTGATAATTTCTTCCAAGCAAATTTTGATGCAATGAAGAAGTCGCTTAAACCTTCTATTGGGGGCAATTTCTTGCATGTTTGTAATTTATCTTAATTGTTACAGAAACTAAGCATCAAGACTGAATAATCCAAGTGTATTTTTCGATCAAAGGTTATAAGCATTATTAACACTAGAACACACCCGTGATATCGCAGGTCCGTGACTGAATTAAAGTATATAACTATGCGCAAGCCTTATTTTAGTATTAGTATTGTCATTTGATAAAGTCATGCCGATTATAAGATACACAGTTTTCTCCGCTTTCAAATCTTTCTGTTTGAACCCGTCGAACTGGAACTTATATCAATTATTGATAATATTAATTATTTGGAAAACAAAAGGTCCTGGAATGGAGTACTTTTTAATCAACAGCATTGTCCTATATTAGTCATAAATAAAGTTGAATTCTTTGATTCGCTGTTTTACGTCATGCATGCTAACAAATTGAAAACTGTACCTATACGCCTTATTTTAGTCCAGATTGTTAGTATTCGTATTGTTATCTTAGAAAGTTTAACTGATTAAAATACTACAATAGGTAACAATTTGACAATTAAGTAGTGTCAACCCTGTGATTATGACCCGTGTAATACTATATAGCATATTTATCCTGAATACACCGTTTGGTGGTGCGCCTGTCAGATGCGGAACGTACAGATAAGGTAATCGGTAACAGGTGAATATACTATTGGTATCGGTATCGGACTCGACCCGGAACTTCTTAATTATTGGCAATATTAATTACGTGGAAAACAAAAGGGCCTGGAGTGGTGTAATTTTTAATCTACACCTTTGTACTATATTAGTTATATATAATGTTGAATTTTTTTATTCGTCGTTTTTACGTGATGACGGCTGACAAATTAGACCTCGTAATTTTAGTATTATAGATGCAATGCTATACTAACAGGAAGTAGTAGCTACCTATGTTGCTTCATATAGGCAACTCAATTGATAAAAAAAAAGGGTCAAATAATTTTCTTATAAGAGTACAAGTTTGTAAGCTGTTGTTTTTGCATCCATTATTTTAAATTGATTAATGTATAGCGTCAATGGCTGTTTTATTTTTTTATACAATATTTTCAATATATATATTCCCTAAAGATTTCATGTAAACACATCTTTGTGCCCTCTTACCCCTAATCCTATCCTAAAACCCCAAAATCCCTCCTACTGAGCACTCATGACGAAATAGGTAAAAAAAAGACTTTTCTATACATTAAGCAATTCAACTTAAGAGAATTCCTAATGCTTTTATAACAGAACCAAGAATTGCAATAGGCTGTAGTAGCCATGCTTTTTCATTAGATAATTATTCCATGAGTCTCTATAAACAGAGTTCCTAGCAACTTTAAAAATGCAATGATAATTATACTAAAAGGGGCATTAATTCTAGTGCATAACAACACTTTTGATGTATGAAATTTCACCCTTGAGAGAACAAAGATTTAAAAGTTTTGTTAGGTAATATAAGCTATAATTGACTAAAAAGTACATTAGAAAGCAAAATTTCTATCAAGAACAATGTTTTATCATAAGTTATCTTGCATTCATGCAATCGATGCTTTGTAGATAGAAAAATCTTATAACAAACAATTCATTACTCATACAAGGAAAAACAGATCTATTAATTATCTAGTTTAAAATGCAAATTGCTAATAGAGGAATAAAACAGACATTAATGCATAGTTTTGCTATAATAGTAATGCTTTGATGACAATCGCAGCTCTACAACAAAAACAATTCAATGGAAGAATGGTATAAATTGCATGTAATGAGAGTGAAAGGAAGTAATATCAAGTCAAATTAAACTTAATATAGAGAAGCATCTGCCCTAAAGCTTTAAAAATACCCATAGTATCATAGTATATTACACAGGAGGAATTCACAATTTTTCCAGTATTCTGAAAAATCTGATATAATTTTCCCAATAGAATCTGTCAGTTTTTAATGTTTAAAAGAGTTGACATGATTCTGAGTAATTTTTTTTCCTTGATTTAATTGATTTAATTTTACTTTTAGGTTTGGAAATCAAGTAACGGTTAAACCAGAATGCAGTTTTGTTCAAACTAGAAAAGAGAAAGCAACTCAGAAGGTTATACCAATACATGCTTAATTTTTTAATTTCAGCTATTATTTTAATACCAGTAAAAAATATCTATAAAAAAGACTATGCATCCATTGGATAACATTTCACACTTCAATAGACTATCACATTTCCATGCTTCAGAGCACCCAGTAAACAGTAAAAACCTTATTAGGGCATATATTTCACGTACTTGGTTTAAAGATGATGTGACCACAACAACATGGTAACCTACCTAAAACCCAAAACTTAACCTGATACAGGATTGAAAGTCCAACTATATGTCTCCATTCAAATGCATTTGATAATCCCAAAAAAAGGGGGTCAAATCCCAAGAACCCCGTCCCCCTGAATCTGCCACTGTTACCATAGAAAATTTTATGTACAATACATGTATATGTAATTTATCAGGTTCAAGCATTCTTATTGATTAATTGAGGACAGTATTGGAAAAAGTTTTAAATTAAAACCAAATAGCTTTGGCATGTTTGAAATATGAAACCATCTAAAAATATTTACTGATAACCTTTTCAATAATTCACATATAATATACAGAAACAAGTACAGTACATGTTTATCCATTTCTAAAATCTGCTCAAATTGAAAAGAATCTATCAAAATGTAGTTCTTTTAAATTTAAAAAGGATTTATTTATGTAAAGTTGGGCATATTCACATGCAACGCCTATGTAATGTTCTTTTCTCTTCTCAATTTATCCTGAATACCTTATTGTTGATAGAAAATGTAAAAAACAGGTTTTGCAAAAATAGAATGCATTGATCTCTCTATATGTGGATCCTGAAACATATTAACTCCTACGATCATTAAATTAGTATTCACCTATATAAATACAGCTCATTAAACTCATTCAGGCTTCAAAATTTCCTTCCTACTAGCTCTAATTATAACATAAAATTAACCAAAATATGACATTGTTGATAATTGATTGTTTATGATATGGGTGATTATTGTGCAAAAAGGTAAATTCTGAAATATCAAAGGGTACCAAAATATACTTTAAGGAGATAAAGAGTATGAAGTAAGTGATAAAGAAGAAGGTCTTAGTTTAGATTTATTTCATTCTATAAATATAAATACCAATTATATATACTTAGTCAGAAGGCGGGGTCAGGAAACACTTTCATGGAAATTTAAATGATAATGCCTGATATTGTTCTTTTTAAACATGACCTTACATCATTTCAGTATACCCAGGCAGTGCTAGAAATTTTCCAGGAAACCAATTAGCTTTTCAACAATATTAATTGCTCTTACTGACATTACATCCCAGCTCCTTTGTTCTAACAGGGGTGATCTGAGCCAGATCACCCTACCAGATCACCCCAGTTTGAGTTTCTTTGTTATGCATGCTTTCCTTTGTTCTGTAGCATTTTGGCGGGAATGTCAAATCCACTATAAAACTTAATTAAATATACAAATATACGGAAAAGACTATCTATCAAAATTCACGTAGAAAAAAATCCAGTGTATATGCTGGGATTCGAACTCAAGACCTTTAGTATATCAAGCCACGACACAACCACTACACCAGGAGGACTGGATACGAACTATCAGTAATTTAACATACTTAAAGGAAGCAAGATATTTTTATAAGTGGGGCGAGTTGGCAGACCTTTATTCAGTGGGGTTTAAACCCTTTTCGTTAATAAGTGAGTTGTAAGTGATTGTTTAGTTTGATTTTATACTTTTTTCAAAAGTGGGGCGAGTCGGTAAACAAGAGTGGGGCGATTTTTTTCATAAAGTGGCGATATAGGTTGGGCCGATTGGCCAGTGGGGCGAAATGACATTGTTTGATATCTACTCATCGTGTTCGGGGGTCAAAAAGGGTATAAATCATATAGTAATGTATAAAGTATATTATAATGGTTGTGTGGCGTTCTAAACTAGATTTTATGAATTGTAAATGGTTTTTCGTCTAATCTAAAACAGCTGGGATGTAAAATAGTTATCCCACTTGGACTTGGTGAGTCAGTGTTAGATCACCCTCTGGCCTCCGGCCATCGGGGTGATCTTACACTGACACACCGCGTCATCGTGGGATAACTATTAAAGAGTGCACACACTGAAATGTCTCGTCTTCTTTACTAATCATTGATATTATGCTGATAGTCCTAAGTATAAAGCTTTATTACAACTGTCACATAAACTTAACCTTAACCAAGATAACTAAACAAAGACCAATGAACCATGAAAATGAGGTCAAGGTCAGATGAACCATGCCAGGCAGAAATGTACAGCTAACAATGCTTCCATACAACAACTACAGTTGACCCATTACTTATAGTTTAAGAAAAACAGACCAAAACACAAAATCTTAACACTGAGCAATGAACCGTGAAAATGAGGTCAAGGTCAAATAAAACCTGCGCGACTGATATATATAGTTCATAAAATATTCCCATACACCAAATATAGTTGACCTATGGAATATAGTATTAAATAAAAAGACCAAAACTCAAACACTTAACTTTGACCGCTGAACCATGAAAATGAGGACAAGGTCAGATGACATCTGTCCGCTAGACATGTACACCTTACAATCCTTTGATACAACAAATATGGTAGATCTATTGTATAAAGTACAAATGAAGTATGAGAAAAACAGACCAAAACACAAAAACTTAACTATAACCACTGAACCATGAAAATGAGGTCAAGGTCAGATGACACCTGCCAGTTGGACATGTACACCTTACAGTCCTTACATACACTGAATATACTAGCCTTATTGCTTATAGTATCTGAGATATAGACTTGACCACCAAAACTTAACCTTGTTCACTGATCCATGAAATGAGGTCGAGGTCAAGTGAAAACTGTCTGAGGGGCATGAGGACCTTGCAAGGTACGCACATGCCAAATATAGTTATCCTATTACTTATAATAAGAGAGAATTTAACATTACAAAAAATCAAAACTTTTTTTCAAGTGGTCACTGAACCATGAAAATGAGGTCAAGGACATTGGACATGTGACTGACAGAAACTTCGTAACATGAGGCATCTATAAACAAAGTATGAAGCATCCAGGTCTTCCACCTTCTAAAATATAAAGCTTTTAAAAAGTTAGCTAACGCGCCTCCGTAGCCGCCGCCAGATCACTATCCCTATGTCGAACTTTCTGCAACAAAAGTTGCAGGCTTGACAAAAACTGCAGATTTCAGGGGCTTGGATTGGCTCCAATTTTCAACCCTAACCTATATTAAGCCCTGATTGCATATATATATACTACTTTGGCTTTCATGACCTTTCTAGATAAATGTTCAACCAGACAAACACCTTGAACTTGCAAATTTGTTTGTTTAGTTCCTATTTACTACCTCTTCAACTGTTAGCAAACAACTAGTCACAAATATTGTATCATATAGCCAGTGCCTTGACCCTGACATGATCTATTACATACAGCCTCTAAGGTAAACTTTACTATACAATATAGGCAAGTAAGGTCAGATTTCCTAGGGCACAATGTAATTGAACTTTGACAGAAACACAACAACTCTTGCTCTTCCTGATATTTTTCATCAATACAAGGCCAGCGTGTATTTTCTTCTCACAGTCTAAAGCATATTCTATGAAAAGATTGAAATTTTCCAAAAAGTAATAAACAAAAATGTAATACAAAAAAAAATTCCATGCCAAACATAATGTAAACACAATGCATAAAGAAGAAATAAGATAAATATCAGAAGAATTCACCTACCATCCTCTTTATGTGTGTCAACTAAAAGATAATCAGCATACATTGCATAACAGTTAAAGGTACAAGACTAACTTATGCACATTTTCTAGCACTGGTCAGATATACTGAACATTAATTTTGAAAAAAGCTATTAGTAACTTTAACTTATAAACACCATCAATGTCACAGGCCCAACATTTCTTTTATTCAGATCTAAAATAAGGTCCAAGATGATAATGATTGTGGCATAGTTTGGTACACTCAGCACAGAGCTGTTCATTGGATCTGTTTTTTTTCTCATGATAGAAATGGAAATAAAACTTCAGAAATGCAGTAGATTTTCAATCAAAGACTTTAAAAAATACAAATTACATCTGTATTCACCTTCATTCACAAAAATTAATACATTTACATGTTCTACTCATCGTACATAACACATCATGTACAGTTTTTGAATTTGGCATACTCACTGCTTTGTGTATAAAAATTGTGTCTAGCTATGTTCAATACTTATTGAATTTGAAAACATGAAAAGATGTATCCTTATAGTATATATATATATAAGTTTAAACTATCAGGTTTTCTTTGCCATGAGAAAAATCATGAAAAAAAAAAAGACTTTCTACTATGACAAAGAAATTCTTTTTTTCAAACTATATGAGTGCAAAAGTTCTTCAGCCTTCATCTTGACATGCAAACTTTGTGCAAATACAGTGTCAAAAAGGCTGCTAAAAAATAATGAGATGCACAGTATATGTCAAGAGAAGACAACATACACTGGAAACCCTAATCAGACATTTTAACTTATTTATTCAGTATGAACCAAATGTTAATAGTACCTGATTCACTGGTTTCATATTTGTTGACAACAGCATGGTCAGTGAAGTCCAGATGCTGTTTTCCATTGGGTTTTCCTGTCTCTATCAAATGAAGAGCATCTGCACTGTTACCAGACTTTTCAGAACCTTTCTCCCATTCTGGAAACATACCATTCTGGTGATTTTCACTGTCACTCATTACCCTGTGGAAGAAGAAATCATTATAAACATTACAGAAAATGTGAAAATACTCCTCTGTTGAAAGGTATAAGAAAGATCCTGTGAAAATATTCCTGTAATGAAAGGTGCCTAGATCCATAACTGTAAATAATGCAACAATTAATTCTAACTTGATTGTGTTATTTCACATCTTAAGCAAAGATATACTACTATATATATGATTTAACAAAAATATACTGGCTCTGTTCCTAAGGGAAATGAAGTGAACTTATTTGTGTAATGGACAAGAAACTATGTTTTATTTAGCGAACAAAATCACTAAGGTATATTCTAAGCCAATGAAATTGACAGCTGTCATGTATAACTATTCTTGCACAAAAAAAAAGGCTGGTATCAAATTAAAACAAGAGGCTCCAAGGAGCCTCGCTGAGCCTGTATCACTCAATTGGCATTTTTTTTTTTTAGTTATTTGATGAAATAAGAGGTGGGTATTTTCTTTATCTATCATGGGTTTCAAAAATATAAGACAACCAATGCATCTTACTCATATGTTTTATTTTTAACCATGGCGGAAATGTTTGTTAAATGAACTTGAAAAAAATGCACATGCTTAAATATCTCCTGCTTTACTGACCAATGATTTTATGTTAAATTCTTAAAGATAAAGGTTTTTACTAGAAGTATCATATAAGCTTAAAATTAACAAATGAACCATTAAAATAAAGTCAAGCCGACTCAAGGTCAGATGATATGTTCCAGACAGACTTGCAAACCTAACAAATTCCATACACTAAATATAGTTGACCTATTGCTTATAGTATTTGAAAAACAGACCAAAACACAAAATCTTAACATTGAACAATGACAAATGAAAATGAGGTCAAGGTCAGATGAAATAAGCTAGACTGCAATGCACCCTAGGTCCCAGTAAAATTATTAAATACACCAAATTTAGTTCACCTACTGCTTATTGTATTTGAGAAATAGACCTAATCACCTAACTTGAACATTGATCACTGATCCATAAAATGAGGATGAGGTCAGATGAACTCTGTCTAAAGAACACGCAGACCTTGCAAGAAACCCATATATACCAAATATAGTTATCCTGAGACTACTATAACACATGTGTTATAGTAGTCTCAGAGTTATCCTATTACTCTAATAAGTGAGAAGTTTTTCTTCAACCAGTCACTAATTAACCATGAAAATGGGGTCAAGGACAACAGACATATGACAGGAGGAAACTTCGAAACTTACTGTAGCTAAACAACATATGAAGAATCCAGGTATTTTACCCTTGAAATACAAAGCTTTATAAATATAAATGGTTTATGCTGCCAGGTGTAATACCTACGTCTCACATACTGGGACTTTTGTTGATGGCGGGACAAAAAAAACATATGCTTTATACTAGATTACATAAAATAATTCTGACCTTAAGTGGTTGAAATTGTTTCATTAGTTTCAGAGAAGATCTTTTGAAAATGTTTATGCTGAGTGACTAAGTGATGGCAATAGCTCACACATACCTGCCAACTTTTCAAATTTCTCCATGGGGTATTTAAAGTGCAACAGGACCTAATGCTCCTTTTATGTTGTCAATAGTGTTTAAATGGACTTCTTTATTGTTTGGATGAGTATGTATGTGCTAAAATAACATTTATACTTATTGGATTGACTGTTTTTAAGTGTTTAGTTAATATAATAAACTTTTCAAAATTCAGGTCAACACTTCCCATGCAGGATATCCCATATATGCATAGAAGAACAAGATATGCATATATTATAAATAGGGATAGTTGGGGCAGGTCTGCTCAAATGAACCTTTCTTTTTTCCTGATACCAGATAAGATAAATAAAACATGAAATATCAGGTCATTTTTAAATTTTGTTTTTACACATGTCATTCCTGTCAACCTGCAAAGATCCTCAAGTGGGATATGATTTGAATGATGGCTCATAAAATATACAGTAGTGAACATTTCATGTCAGTTTTTATTTCAAATGTATATCTATCTTTAACATTTTTTATGTTCCGACCATTTGATCTGGACCATTAAAGGTGAAATAAAAACATGCTGTCAAGATGTCAAGTGTTGAGAAAACCTCACATGGCCAAAACAAGTTAGCTAAAAATATATTTTTTTTTTTTTTACTACAAGTGCTCAATTACTCTTGATAAAGAAGAAACTTCTGTAGATGTCTTGGAAATTTGCAATTTAAACGTTTTACAAAATTAATATAATATTTCCCACAGAAAGTAACCAAAAGTTAGCATGCAATAAATTCCAATATTGCACTAGTGCAATAAATCTTCAAAATTCATGATGTCATCAACGACAAAATCTTAGTTTAAAGCAATTTTTACTTTCAAATATTATATTACTATACAATAAAAGGGTTATTGCGTGAATACTGGAGAATATTGTCCCTCGTAAAACAAATATTGTACTCGCAATCACTGTATGGAAGTTCAAGTGAACAAAATATAAACAACTTCCATGATTTGTGTTTTTCTACAATTTTATTTTAAAGGTCATCTGTCTATTGAACTTATGTGTCTTCCCTTGAGTTGCCTTCATAGCAAACATGCTTAAAAATCCCTGTAGGCAGTACTCATCTTTATTATATAAACAATAATTCTGTACTGCGTAACCATTCATATATAAATTAAAAAAATCTACGTCATAAAACCAAGTCTTTACATTTCATATAAATAATAAGGAGATTTTTGTATAAATGCCAATGAGACAAATATCCATCAGATATAACTGTAGGGCCTTCAACTTTAAGTAAAACCATAGTGTACTAATTAAGCTTTATGACAAAATGTGAAAAAAAAATCTAAATAAAAACTAGTATCTCAATTGTTTGTAAAACAATTGAAAGGTCTTTCCTGTAAAAGTGATGTTTTCGTAATGTTCTTTGTACGACCTTTCGTTTGATATATGACAAGCATACCTTCTGAAACTTTTCGCTTTTTACACTTAATGACCTCATCCGCCTACATTTTTGAAATCGGAAGTATGATATATGTAACACAGGGTAGATGAGCTTTCATTTGATAGGCGACAACGCCATGTTCTAAAAAGTTTGATTTTTGCACTTAATAACCCCATCCAACCAATTTTTGGAGGTTGGAAATTTGATATTTCAAATGTACACATCATGATCTTTCATTTGATATACAACAACCCTATAGTAAAAGAAAAATTTATTTTTTGCACTCAATGACCCCATCCAGCCAATTTTTGGGGGACGTCAATTTGAAATTTGAAATGTACGCTTTATGTTCTTTCATTTGATATGCGACAACCTTACCATCTGAGAAATTTGAATTTTTGCACTAAATGACCCCACCCTTCCACCTGGGATGAAAAAGAGGTTTAAAATTTTCATTTTTAAGTAGAGTTTATTGAGACCGTCAATTTGATATATCAGATGACCCCATTTGACAAAGTGCCAAAAATGATGAAATATCAACTATATAAATAGAAGTTATGAAACTTATAAAGTCAATGGAAAACATGAAAATTTCAAAATGATTTTTTGGTGTTTTTTTCAATGGATTTTTTTTTGGTATTTGGTCAAACATATAACTATGTTAACTTCTTCAATTTCTTAAACATTTTAAGTGGTAAGCTGTTGTTGATTCAGAAATACATGCCTCCGCTCGAAAAACTTCAAACTGCATTATCTCTAAAACGACATAAGATATCTCAAATCTGTTAAATGATAAATGATCTACATTGGAAGGACAACATTATAGAAAAAGAATTGGGACAATTTCAAAGTTCACCCAGGTCACAATTAATCATCAAATATATGATGCAATACCAAACTTGAGAACCGGAAGTCGTAGAGACATGGGACTATCACCATTCAACTCAGGACCACTTGACCTTTTCAATATCACAAGGTCAAGGTCATAGTATAATGTGAAGGTCAAGGTGAAATTTCATCATGACCTGACATTGACCTCAAATTAAAGGTCTTGAACTACTGATCATCTTTGCAGTTTATAGTAGGTTGATATCTGTTACCTTTAAAAAGATATACACAAAATACTATACTTTTAAGAATAATCCCGTTGTAACTTTTGAACAGACGGTCGGACATTTTTGGGCTTATTATATAAAATGTAGAGCTCATGGAGAGGAACATTTTATACGCTGTATGTATGCAGCAAAGTCTTATCGTTTTCCTAATATGTAAGCTTGAAATTGCAGCGTAATTTTATTTTGCACTCTGTGACCTTTGACCTTGGGTGCATATTAAAGGTCACATGAATTAAAGATTATTGGTGAAGGTCCCAAGTCTCTACGACTTCCGGTTCTGGAAATACAATTTTTCTAAAATTGTACACAATTTTTCAAGGGGAATAACTCCTTATAAGGGTTAATGACAAAATGATTGCATATGTTCATTAACATTGCCATCTGTTCCTGTACATGTTGCCGTTTTCAAATCGATTCTATCTCTTATACTTTTTGAGAAAAATGCAAAGGAAAGAAATTGTTCCAAGGGGATATAACTCTCATAGGGGACAATGAAATCCTATACAACCTCATATGGTAATACATCATGATGAGATCTACCTATTGTCCAAATAAGGTCATGATATCTTTAAAAACAACGAGGGGGTGCCGTGTTGAAAAAAAAACAATAAAAGGAAGATAACTTCTAAAGGGGATGATGAAATTCTACAAAAGTTCATCTTGTAAAAGTTCATGATGAGGTCTATCAATGGTCCATATTTGGTCTCGGTAACTTTAACAGAAAGAAGGGGTGGGTATGTCAAAAAAATGTTGGAAGAAAAAAAAGAAAAACTAGTATCTCAATTGTTTGTAAAACAATTGGAAGGTCTTTCCTGTAAAAGTGATGTTTTCCTAATGTACTTTGTACGACCTTTCGTTTGATATACGACAAGCATACCTTCTGAAACTTTTCGCTTTTTACACTTAATGACCTCATCCTCCTTCATTTTTTAGATCGGAAGTATGATATATGTGACACAGAGTAGATGAGCTTTCATTTGATATGCGACAACGCCATGTTCTGAAAAGTTTGATTTTTGCACTTAATAACTCTATCCAACTAATTTTTGGAGGTCGGGAATTTGATATTTCAAATGTACACATCATGACCTTTCATTTGATATACAACAACCCTATCGTAAAAGAAAATTGATGTTTTGCACTCAATGACCCCACCCAACCAATTTTTTTGGGGATGTCAATTGAAATTTGAAATGTACGCTTTATGTTCTTTCATTTGATATGCGACAACCTTAACATCTGAGAAATTTGAATGTTTGCACTAAATGACCCCACCCGTCCCCCTGGGATGAAAAGGGGGTTTAACATTTTCGTTTTTAAGTAGAGTTTATTAAGACCTTCAATTTGATATATCAGATGACCCCATTTGACAAAGTGCAAATAATGATGCAATATCAACTATATAAATAGAAGTTATGAAATTTACAAAGTCAATGCAAAACTTGAAAATTTCAAATTAAATTTTTGGCGTTATTTTCCATGGAATGTTTTTGGTATTTGGGCAAACATATAACTATATTAACCTCTTTAATTTCTTAAACATTTTTAGTGGTAAGCTCTTGTTGATTCAGAAATACATGCTTCCGCTCGCAAAACTTCAAACTGCATTATCTCTAAAACGACAATAGATATCTCAATTCTGTTAAATGATAAATGATCTACAGTAGAAAGACAACATTATAGAAAAAGAATTGGGACAATTTCGAAGTTCACCAAGGTCACAATTAATTATCAAATATATGATGCAATACTAAACTTAAGAACCGGAAGTCGCAGAGACATGGGACTCGCACCAATCAACTCAGGACCACTTAACCTTTCAACTGTCACAAGGTCAAGGTCATTGTATAATGTGAAGGTCAAGGTGAAATTTCATCATGACCTGATATTGACCTCAAATTTAAGGTCTTGAATTACTGATCATCTTTGCACTGTATAGTAGGTTGATATCTGTTACATTTAAAAAGATATACACACAATACTATACTTTTAACAATCATCCCGTTGTAACTTTTGAACAGACGGTCGGACATTATTGGGCTTATTGTATAAAATGTAGAGCTCGTCGAGAAGAACATTTTATACGCTGTATGTATGCAGCAAAGTCTTATCGTTTTCCTAATATGCAAGCTTGAAATTGCAGCGTAATTTTTTTTTGCACTCGGTGACCTTTGACCTTGGGTGCATATTAAAGGTCATAAGAATTTAAGATTATTGGTGAAGGTTACAAGTCTCTATGACTTCCGGTTCTCGAATATAAATTTTTGAAAAAATTATTGAATTTTTAAAGGGAAATAACTCCTTATAAGGGTTAATAACAAATTAATTGTTTATGTTTATAAACATTGCCATTTGTTCTATTACATGCTGTTATTTTCAATTAAATTCTATCTCTAATACTTTTTGCAAAAAATGCAAATAAAAGAAATTGCTTCAAGGGGATATAACTCTCAAAGTAGATGATGAAATCCTATGCAGCCTCATATGGTAATACATCATGATTAGATCTACCTATTGTCCAAATAAAGTCATGATATCTTTTAACACATTTTGGGGGGACCATGTTGAAAAAAATCAATAAAAGGGAGATAACTTCTTAAGGGGAAGGTGAAATTCTACAAAAGTTCATCTGGTAAAAGTTCATGTTGAGGTCTATCGATGGTTTAATTTTGGTATTGATAACTCCAATAGAAGCGGTAGGAGGGCGAGCCAAACAAATGCTGGAAGAAAAAGAAAAAAAAACACTAGTATCTCAATTGTTTGTAAAACAATTGAAAGGTCTTTCCTGTAAAAGTGATGTTTTCGTAATGTTCTTTGTACGACCTTTCGTTTGATATACGACAAGCATACCTTCTGAAACTTTTTGCTTTTTACACTTAATGACCTCATCCGCCTACATTTTTGAGATCGGAAGTATGATATATGTAACACAGGGTAGATGAGCTTTCATTTGATATGCGACAACGCCATGTTCTAAAACGTTTGATTTTTGCACTTAATGATCCCATCCAACGAATTTTTGGAGGTTGGGAATTTTATATTTCTAATGTACACATCATGACCTTTCATTTGATATACAACAACCCTATAGTAAAAGAAAATTTATTTTTTGCACTCAATGACCCCATCCAACCCATTTTTGGGGAACGTCAATTTGAAATTTGAAATGTACGCTTTATGTTCTTTCATTTGATATGCGACAACCTTACCATCTGAGAAATTTGAATTTTTGCACTAAATGACCCCACCCTTCCGCCTGGGATGAAAAAACAAGCTTAAAATTTTCATTTTTCAGTAGAGTTTATTGAGACCTTCAATTTGATATATCAGATGACCCCATTTGACAAAGTGCCAAAAATGATGCAATATCAACGATATAAATAGAAGTTATGAAACTTACAAAGTCAATGCAAAACATGAAAATTTTAAAATGATTTTTTGGTGTTTTTTTTAAATGGAATGTTTTTGGTATTTGGTCAAACATATAACTATGTTAACCTCTTCAATTTCTTAAACATTTTAAGTGGTAAGCTGTTGTTGATTCAGAAATACATGCCACCGCTCGCAAAATTTCAAACTCAATTATCTCTAAAACGACAATAGATATCTCAAATCTGTTAAATGGTAAATGATCTACAGTTAAAGGACAACATTATAGAAACGACTTGGCACAATTTCAAAGTTCACCAAGGTCACAATTAATCATCAAATATATGATGCAATACCAAACATGAGAACCAGAAGTCGTAGAGACATGGGATTACCACCATTCAACTCAGGACCACTTAACCTTTCAAAAAACACAAGGTCAAGGTTATAGTATAATGTGAAGGTCAAGGTAAAATTTCATCATGACCTGACATTGACCTCAAATTGAAGGTCTTGAATTACTGATCATCTTTGCAGTTTATAATAGATTGATATCTGTTACCTTTAAAAAGATATACACAAAATTCTATACTTTTAAGAATCATCTCGTTGTAACTTTTGAACAGACGGTCGGACATTTTTGGGCTTATTATATAAAATGTAGAGCTCGTCGAGAGGAACATTTTATACGCTGTATGTATGCAGCAAAGTCTTATCGTTTTCCTAATATGTAAGCTTGAAATTGCAGCGTAATTTTTTTTGCACTCAGTGACCTTTGACCTTGACTGCATATTAAAGGTCACATGAATTAAAGATTATTGGTGAAAGTCCTAAGTCTCTATGACTTCTGGTTCTCGAAATACAATTTTTCTAAAATTATGTTTAATTTTTCAAGGGGAATAACTCCTTATAAGGGTTAATAACAAAATGATTGTACATGTTCATTAACATTGCCATCTGTTCCTGTACATGTTGCCGTTTTCAAATCGATTGTATCTCTTATACTTTTTGAGAAAAATGCAAAAGAAAGAAATTGTTTCAAGGGGATATAACTCTCATAGGGGACTATGGAATCCTATTCAGCCTCACATGGTAATACATCATGATGAGATCTACATTTTGTCCAATTAAGGTCATGATATCTTTAAAACCAACGAGGGGGGGCCATGTTGAAAAAAATCAATAAAAGGGAGATAACTCCTGAAGGGGATGATGAAATCCTTAACAAGGTCATTTGGTAATACATCTTGGTGAGGTCTAGCGATGGTCCATATTTGGTCTTAATAACTTCAACAGAAACAAGAGGCGAGCATGTCAAAAAAAATGTTGGAAGAAAAAAAAGAAAAACTAGTATCTCAATTGTTTGTAAAACAATTGAAAGGTCTTTCCTGTAAAAGTGATGTTTTCGTAATGTACCTTGTACGACCTTTCGTTTGATATACGACAAGCATACCTTCTGAAACTTTCCACTTTTAACACTTAATGACCTCATCCGCCTACATTTTTGAGATCGGAAGTAGGAAATATGTAACATAGAGTAGATGAGCTTTCATTTGATATGCGACAACGCCATGTTCTAGAAAGTTTGATTTTTGCACTTAATAACCCTATCCAACTAATTTTTTGAGGTCGGGAATTTGATAATTCAAATGTACGCATCATGACCTTTCATTTGATATACAACAACCCTATCGTAAAAGAAAATTTATTTTTTGCACTCAATGACCCCATCCAACCAATTTTTGGGAGACGTCAATTTGAAATTTGAAATGTACGCTTTATGTTCTTTCATTTGATATGCGACAACCTTACCATCTGAGAAATTTGAATGTTTGCACTAAATGACCCCACTCGTCCCCCTGGGACGAAACAGGGATTTAAAATTTTCATTTTTGAGTAGAGTTTATTAAGACCTTCAATTTGATATATCAGATGACCCCATTTGACAAAGTGCAAAAAATGATGCAATATCAACTATATAAATAGAAGTTATGAAACTTACAAAGTCAATGCAAAAACTTGAAAATTTCAAATTGAATTTTTGTCGGTTTTTTTTCGTGGAATGTTTTTGGTATTTGGTCAAACATATAACTATTTTAACCTCTTCAATTTCTAAAACATTTTAAGTGGTAAGCTCTTGTTGATTCAGAAATACATGCCTCCGCTTGCAAAACTTCAAACTACATTATCTCTAAATCGACAATAAGTATCTCAAATCTGTTAAATGATAAATGATTTATAGTTGAAGGACAACATTATAGAAAAAGAATTGGGACAATTTCAAAGTTCACCAAGGTCACAATTAATCATCAAATATATGATGCAATACCAAACTTAAGAACCGGAAGTCGTAAAGACACGGGACAAGCACCATTCAACTCAGGATCACTTGACCATTCAAATATCACAAGGTCAAGGTCATAGTATACTGTGAAGGTCTAGGTGAAATTTCATCATGACCTGACATTGACCTCAAATTGAAGGTCTTGAATTACTGATCATCTTTGCAGTTTATAGTATGTTGATATCTGCTACCTTTAAAAAGATATACACAAAATACTATACTTTTAAGAATCATCCCGTTGTAACTTTTGAATAGACGGTCGAACCTTTATGGGCTTATAATATAAAATGTAGAGCTCGTCAAGAGGAACATTTTATACGCTGTATGTATGCAGCAAAGTCTTATCATTTTCCTAATATGTAAGCTTGAAATTGCAGCGTAATTTTATTTTCCACTCGGTGACCTTTGACCTTGGGTGCATATTGAAGGTCACATAAATTATAGATTATTGGTGAAGGTTCAAGGTCTCTATGACTTCCGGTTCTGAAAATAGAATTTTTCAAAAATTATTTATAATGTTTAAAGGGAAATAACTCCTTATAAGGGTAAGTAACAAATTAATTGTTTATGTTTATAAATATTGCCATCTGTTCTTGTACATGCTGTCATTTTCAATTACATTCTATCTCTAATACTTTTTGAGAAAAATGCAAATATAAAAAATTGCTATAAGGGGATAAAACTCTCAAAGGGGATGATGAAATCCTATGCAGCCTCATGTGGTAAGACATCATGATGATATCTACCTATTATCCATATAAGGTCATGATATCTTTTAAAACATTAAAGGGGGGCCATGTTGAAAAAAATCAATAAATGGGAGATAACTTCTAAAGGGGATGATGAAATCCTACAAAAGTTCATCTGGTAAAAGTTCATGATGAGGTCTATCGATGGTCCATATTTGGTCTTGATAACTTCAACAGAAAGGGGAGGAGGCCCTGTCAAAAAAATGTTGGAAGAAAAAAAAGAAAAAGAAAAAGAAAAAGAAAAAAAAACATTAGAAAAACAATAAGGTCTTTCCCATGTTGGGGAAAGACCTTAAAAAGAAAAAGAAAAAAAAACATTAGAAAAACAATAAGGTCTTTCCCATGTAGGGGAAAGACCTTAAAAAGAAAAAAAAACATTAGAACTAGTATCTCAATTGTTTGTAAAACAATTGAAAGGTCTTTCCTGTAAAAGTGATGTTTTCGTAATGTAGATTGTACGACTTTCGTTTGATATACAACAAGCGTACCTTCTGAAACTTTTCGCTTTTTACACTTAATAACCTCATCCGCCTACATTTTTAAGATCGGAAGTATGATATATGTAACACAGGGTAGATGAGCTTTCATTTAATATGCGACAACGCCATGTTCTAGAAAGTTTGATTTTTGCACTTAATAACCCCATCTAACTAATTTTTGGAGGTCGGGAATTTGATATTTCAAATGTACACATCATGACCTTTCATTTGATATACAACAACCCTATTGTAAAAGAAAAACTTATTTTTGCACTCAATGACCCCATTCAACCAATTTTTGTGGGACGTCAATTTGAAATTTGAAATGTACGCTTTATGTTCTTTAATTTGATATGCGACAACCTTACCATCTGAGAAATTTGAATTTTTGCACTAAATGACCCCACCCTTCCACCTGGGATGAAAAAGAGGTTTAAAATTTTCATTTTTAAGTACAGTTTATTGAGACCTTCAATTTGGTATATCAGATGACCCCATTTGACAAAGAGCCAAAAATGATGCAATATCAACAATATAAATAGAAGTTATGAAACTTACAAAGTCAATGCAAAACATGAAAATTTCAAAATGATTTTTTGGTGTTTTTTTCAATGGAATGTTTTTGGTATTTGGTCAAACATATAACTATGTTAACTTGTTCAATTTCTTCAACATTTTAAGTGGTTAGCTGTTGTTGATTCAGAAATACATGCCGCCGCTCGCAAAATTTCAAACTGCATTATCTCTAAAACGACAATAGATATCTCAAATCTGTTAAATGATAAATGATCTACAGTGAAAGGACAACATTATAAAAAAAGAATTTGGACAATTTCAAAGTTCACCAAGGTCACAATTAATCTTCAAATATATGATGCAATACCAAACTCGAGAACCGAAAGTCGTAGAGACATGGGACTATCACCATTCAACTCAGGACCAGTTGACCTTTCAAATATCACAAGGTCAAGGTCATAGTATAATGTGAAGGTCAAGGTGAAATTTCATCATGACCTGACATTGACCTCAAATTGAAGGTCTTGAATTACTGATCATCTTTGCAGTTTATAGTAGGTTGATATCTGTTACCTTTAAAAAGATATACACACAATACTATACTTTTAAGAATCATCCCGTCGTAACTTTTGAACAGACAGTCGGACACTTTTGAGCTCAGTGTATAAAATGTAGAGCTCGTCGAGAGGAACATTTTATACACTGTAAGTATGCAGCAAACTCTTATCGTTTTCTTAATATGCAAGCTTGAAATTGCAGCGTAATTTTTTTTTGCACTTGGTGACCTTTGACCTTGAGTGCCAATTAAAGGTCACATGAATTTAAGATTATTGGTGTAGGTCCCAAGTCTTTACGACTTCCGGTTCTCGAGATCCAATTTTTCAAAAATTGTGTATATTTTTTCAAGGGAAATAACTCCTTATAAGGGTTAACAACAAAATGATTGTATATGTTTATTAACATTGCCATCTGGTCTTGTACATGTTGCCGTTTTCAAATCGATTCTATCTTAAATACTTTTTGAGAAAAATGTAAAAGAAAGAAATTGCTTCAAGGGGACATAACTCTAATAAGGAATGATGAAATCCTTAGCAGCCTCATATGGTAACACATCATGATGAGATCTAACTATTGTTCAAATAAGGTCATGATATCTTCAAAAACAACGAGGGGGGGGGGGCCATGACGAAAAAAACCAATAAAAGGGAGATAACTTCTAAAGGGGATGATGAAATCCTACACAGCCTCATCTGGTAATACTTCATGTTGAGGTCAACCGATGGTCCATATTTGGTCTTGATAACTCCAATAGAAACAAGGGGAGGCCATGTCAAACAAATGCTGGATGGAAAAAAAAAAAAAAAAAAAAAAAAACAATAAAAGGGAGATAACTTCTAAAGGGGATGATAAAATCCTACATAGCCTCTTCTAGTAATACCTCATGATGAGATCTGTCGATGGTCCATATTTGGTCTTGATAACTCATATAGAAACGAGGGGAGGCCATGTCAAACAAATGCTGGATGAAAAAAAAAAAAAAAACATGCGAAAAACAATAAGGTCTTTCCTCGCGTAGAGGAAAGACCTTAAAAAAACAGGAGAAAAACAATAAGGTCTTTCCTCGCGGAGAGGAAAGACCTTAAAAACAATAAGGTCTTTCCTCGCGTAGAGGAAAGACCTTAAAAAATGACCTGATTTGTGCTAAAAATAATAATTGAAAAACAATATGGCAGATAGAACCAAATGACAACCATTGAATTACAGGATAGAGACTTTAGCCAGGCGGATATAGAAATGAAGCCGTCTTTAAAAGTGCTCTACTCTACCGTGACATGAACCGTGGGATATTAAAACATAGTCATATTTCAAAATATTGTGTTAAAATTGGCTTCATTCAATATCTTTAAGAAAAGAAATACAGAGATTAAAAAAAGTCTAATAAAGAGCAGACAATATTATGGCTATCCTTCTGAATTCAATATACATAATAAAGTTTATTTATTATTCAGATTCTGAAGGTTATTATTAAAAATACATGAGAAAGTACACAATATGCTGTATATTTGTTTATCCTAGCATGGTAATTACATATAGATATCAATGACTATTATAGGATAAAGGTACAATAATTATGTCAGGCCACTTACGATGTCTTATAATTTCCGTTATTTCTCACAGAATAGTCTTAGGAACCATGGTGATAATGATCAGTAATTACATGACCTTTGAATATATGTACTAAATGATTGCAGCGGAGCCAGGTGCAACTCCTACAGGTATCCTATATATATTGATAATAGCTTACTCGTAGTATCCTTTCTATTTTAAGTAGAAAAACAGCTGATTGTAGCAGATTTAAAAAAATGTGTATATCATTCATGGATCAATAGAAGTCATTCAAAACACAACGCACCTTACTCAATGAACAATAGAATATTGATATAAAGCATGTGACGTCTTATAAAATTTTAAACAAATAATTATTTTTAAAAATACACATGTTGTTCAGAGAAACTGAAGGTCAATAAATGTGTTTCCTTACCTAGCTTCCTCTTGTGGTAAATCAAATGTTATTTTCACCATATTCACTATAATATTTCCTTCTTTTCAATGGAAAAAAAACATGTGTATTAAGCGTGCCAATACTAAAATAGAGTTAGGTAGTTTCCTACTGGATGACTAATAGAAGTGAACACAGGTTAATATTACACATGTGGTACATCAAACATAAATAAATTGTTGTCACTTTTATTTACTTTTTTTATCTTGACATTCATTGATAAAAAAAACACTTAAAGGAATAAAAAAATAATTAATCTTTCATTGTTAAATTTTTAGCCTCCAGACAGAGTGTGCAAATATTGCCTGACCAGTATTGATTTTTTTATTTGCATGGTCAATTCATCAAACAGTAAATTGGTTAAAGGTCGTTCAAGTTTACAGTTATCTTTTAATCTTTTAATCTAAATTCCAATATTCTTTATTATGAAAACTAAGTGACTCTAGAGAAGAAGTCAATTAAAATTATAAAGGGGAGATAATTCTAAAAATTCCTTAAATTTTATTTTTTCTTATTTCAGAAAAAAAACCAATTTATTTGAAAAGCATATTTTATGTCATATCTTTTTTAAATTTTACATGATAATAAGAAAATTGAATATGAACATTTTTACAAATGATTACTAGTAAAATGAAAAAGTTTAGATTTCATATCAAAAGAGAAAAAAATATTATTGATAGATTTGTCTTTCCATATATACATTGTTCATGATCAGGCTTTTTTCCCCTATGACAAAACGCAATTCAATATCAGAGACAAACATCATTATTGTGATGAGTATTAAGCAGAAAGACTAAACAAACTCATTTGAAAACTAAACTCATTGCATATACAGTGCATGCAATAAATTGACGATAGAACTTTAGAACTTATACTGAATCGATTAAACTTTATTTTATTAATTGAAAAAGAAATTGGTTGTTATAGTAATTTATTGATCTGGTAATTAATGAAATCAAGGGTTATCTCATTAAATTCTAAGTTTAATCGATGTTTTCCACGGAAAATTGCAATGATCTCAACTAATTGAATATGGACTGATTTTGTTTTCTCTTAGATAGTTTTCCATGCAAACATGATCATCCATTAAAATATCATTGCCTGATAAAACTCATCATACATTGAATTAAATTCTGTGTATTTATGAGAACTGACTAGTACAAATTCCAACCAGGTTTAAAACCTCAATACTTCGAACCAGTCTGAAACCTCAACTCTATTGCCATATTAGAGACTACAGGTGATTTAAGACTTCCTTAGAAGACTCACATGCTTTTCTCAAAATAATTAACATACAGGTCCCAAATTAAATAAAGTAATTATATAAAATATATTATGTTCGGACTGCTTTAATTAGTTTGTCAATTACATGCACTAATTTGTCTTGCAGACCACACCGCCCGACCACACACCTGTAGCTCATTATTAATCATTTACAAGGCCAAACATTAGGATGTTTATATCAAACTTCAAACAAGTTTTATTTCAATGTGCCAAAGGTGTTTTAAAATTACATCATTTGAAATTCATCATCTCAAGGCTATAGGACATTAACTGCAGTCTCTGAGAATTGTCAACATATCTCTAAAACTATTTCAAACTCAAATGCATGTTCATCAATCTAATGTGTCAATGCATTTCATTTATGTATTTCACACCCCTCAAAGATAACTTACAATTTTGTCAATTTCCTGAAGTCAACTGAGACTTTTATTGATGATTATTCAGAATCAAGCTTGTTTGCCCTTCACACCTTTGATATTTTCAGATTCCTCATACATTTGTATATGGTTTTGGTGAATCTGTTGTGAGAAAGAAGATTTATATATAGGCATATTGAGCATAAATAAATTATAATGAATTTTGTTTTACTTCCACTGGGTGGAAGCAACTCCTGGTGCGCTATGAGTTTCAAAGGGGTATTAATAGCCAGGATGTGCCCAGGTTATAAGCCCTACTTTTATACTGGCATGATATAACTTTGTGACCGATATGTTTATTTTACATCTTGTCATGCCAGGGACTTTTATAACTTTGTAGGCACTACAGGTTTTGTTGGAAACCATACAGTGACCTAAAGTTGCTTAAAAATGATAATGTTAACTAATTGTCTTATAAATGATAATGTTATCTAATTGTCTTATAAATGATTATGTTATCTAATTGTCTTATAAATGATTATGTTATCTAATTGTCTTAAACGCAATCATACCATTTCTCTTTACTTTTGTATTGAGAAATTTTCAGTGATTTACAGATACAATATATGTAAGATATCAAGTTATCTTCTGCATGCAAATATGTTCCAAAGATGCCCTTAAATACCCTTTTTTGAGATAATTGTTGTTTATTTTTTATAGATATTTTCAGATTTCATTTCCTAAAGTATGAGGTTTCAAGTATAATATTTGGAAATAAATTTGAAGTTTTCAGTACTATTTTACAAACATGATATTACCGGAACTTTACTATTGATACTTAACAAATTTCAAGATGACTAATAGAAACATAATCTCTAACACTAACAGATGCAAGGCTTCCTTACCTGGATTTGGTTTCTGTTTTTTCAAATCGTTTAAAATGCACTTTTTTTTTATGTCTATTGTATAAAGAGAAAGAGACAAAAGATATGGACAAATGTAGGTCATGATGAAATATGAAATGTTCAAAATGTGAACTTTAAAAAAAATTATGTTACTGTAACAACGCTGCTCACTGATTAGGAAAGTATCCTTTTCTTCAAAATTGATGCAAGGGGAAGTAATTCATTATATAAATAAAAGTAGTTGCTAATACAATATCATAAACTGTGCAATGCAACTGTCTTAAAATTTTATGCAACTGAATGTGCACAGGTACAAACATCCTAGTTAAATGCAAATCACTGTGATCCGAAAACTACATGTATTAAAAAAAGAAAATAAAAAACCTTGAAATAGCTTAATGTGTTAAAATGAATATTTCTAACCTTGTTTAAGTGTTCTGATAAGAATCACCATCCAAAGCCAACTATTTACTTGTATATAATCTGCTGAAATAGGTTATCAATTCAAGTCTTAAAGTTGTTAGATAATTTGAGGGCTTTCCTAGGATTGTAAAGTTTGGTTTTAGTTGTCATGCTAAAACAAACAAATGTCAAAACTGGTATGTGACCAAATATAGAACATGTATCTATTTTGAATGTACCAGTATATCTTTACACAAATGTATCTTTATTCTGCCACATTATAATTACCTTATATGAGGTCATATATACATATGTTTTATTTTATATGTCAAATGATTAAATAAAGCTGTATGTATATCTGATGATGTACAGAAAAATGCATTTAACAATCTTGGCAGTTTCACATATAAAAAAAATATTTCCTTACAAAACTTTAAAATATTAGTACGTGTTCTACTACAACTACTAGAGGGATTACAAGTTTACATAAACTAGAGGCTCTAAAGAGCCTGTGTCGCTCACCTTGGTTTATGTGAATATTAAACAATGGACAAAGATGGATTCATGACAAAATTGTGTTTTGGTGATGGTGATGTGTTTGTAGATCTTACTTCACTAAACATTCTTGCTGCTTACAATTATCTCTATCTATAACAGTACTTGAAAATCTTAAATTGTTAAAAATTGACTATGAAGGGCAATAACTCCTTAGGGGGTCAATTGACTATTTTGGTCATACTGACTTATTTTTAGTTCTTACTTTGCTGTACATTATTGCTGTTTACAGTTTATCTCTATCTATAATAATATTCAAGATAATAACAAAAAAACAGCAAAATTTCCTCAAAATAACCAATTCAGGGGCAGCAACCTAACAACCGATTATCAAATTCATCTGAAAATTCATGGACAGATAGATCGTGACCTGATCAACAATTTTACTTCCTGTCAGATTTGCTCTTAATGCTTTGGTTTTTGAGTTATAAGCCAAAAACTGCATTTTACCCCCATGTTCTATTTTTAGCCATGGTGGCCATCTTGGTTTGTTGGCCGAGTCACTGGACACATTTTGTTAACTAGATACCCCAATGATGATTATGGCTAAGTTTGGTTAAATTTGGCCCTGTTGTTTCAGAGGAGAAGATTTTTCTAAAAGATTACTAAGATTTATGAAAAATGGTTAAAAATTGACTATAAAGGGCAATAACTCCTAAAGTGGTCAACTGACCATTTTGGTCATGTTGACTTATTTGTAGATCTTACTTTGCTGAACATTATTGCTGTTTACAGTTTATCTCTATCTATAATAATATTCAAGATAATAACCAAAAACAGCAAAATTTTCTTAAAATTACCATTTCAGGGGCAGCAACCCAACAACGGGTTGTCCGATTCATCTGAAAATTTCAGGGCAGATAGATCTTGACCTGATGAACAATTTTACCCCAAGCAGATTTGCTCTAAATGCTTTGGTTTTTGAGTTATAAGCCAAAAACTGCATTTTACCCCTATGTTCTATTTTTAGCCATGGCGGCCATCTTGGTTGGTTGGCTGGGTCACCGGACACATTTTTTAAACTAGATACCCCAATGATGATTGTGGCCAAGTTTGGTTTAATTTGGCCCAGTAGTTTCAGAGGAGAAGATTTTTCTAAAAGATAACTAAGATTTACGAAAAATGGTTAAAAATTGACTATAAAGGGCAATAACTCCTAAAGGGGTCAACTGACCATTTGGGTCAGGTTGAATTATTTGTAAATCTTACTTTGCTGAACATTATTGCTGTTTACAGTTTATCTCTATCTATAATAATATTCAAGATAATAACTAAAAACAGTAAAATTTCCTTAAAATTACCAATTCAGGGGCAGCAACCCAACAACGGGTTGTCCGATTCATCTGAAAATTTCAGGGCAGATAGATCTTGACCTGATGAACAATTTTACCCCATGTCAGATTTGCTCTAAATGCTTTGGTTTTTGAGTTATAAGCCAAAAACTGCATTTTACCCCTATGTTCTATTTTTAGCCATGGCGGCCATCTTGGTTGGTTGACCGGGTCACCAGACACATTTTTTAAACTAGATACCCCAATGATGATTGTGGCCAAGTTTGGTTAAATTTGGCCCAGTAGTTTCAGAGGAGAAGATTTTTGTAAAAGTTAACGACGCCGGACGACGACGGACGACGGACGACAGACGACGGACGACGGACGCCGGACGCCAAGTGCTGAGAAAAGCTCACTTGGCCCTTTGGGCCAGGTGAGCTAAAAACTACATCATCAATGTCAGAAAGTTGTGTTTTAACTGGAAAGGGCTAAACATATTAAAAATAAAAATATCATCGAAAATATACTAATTTACCAAATTTTTTTTAACTTGTCTTCCAAGTAGGAATATATAATCTATCTACCCCATTTTAGATATTTCATGACTATTCTGATCAATTTATTCTGATAATGTGGAAAAAGAGGAAGGGAGGCAAAATTTGGACTTCCCTTAAAAAAAGGGGAATGTGTGGTAGGGTCAGTAACCTCCTTGATGAACAATTAGTCATCCTAATGGACTTTTCAAAAGCTTTGCCCTCAAACTTGGGGCAATAGAACTAATACCCTACATTTTGACCTGTTGAAGGTATATTATAAAGCAACAAGGCTTAAAAATTGATATCAGAGTACCACAAAATGAACATTGATATAAAAATATTTTTTCCCTAACTGTTTGCTTTGTATTGAAGCAGGTCAACAGACTATATTTATACACATACAAATATAGCTAACATTTTTCTGTATACCTGTTCTTTGTAAAATAGTTGGCTGATAACAGGATAACAGAAGTTTTGATTAAAAATTAAAAAGCACAGTCATACATGTACTTACTTTTATAGAACTCAGTACTATCCAGCTATAATATATGTCGGCTATCTTTAACCTACAAAATAGATATTTATATATCTCATTGTTATGTCTATATATATATATTAAATAGTATATTAAATCAATTAACAAGTTCTATCAAGTACCATGTCAAACACCTTTAGATAACCGTAGTTTATTATATTCCATGTTTAAGTAATTCTTAATAGTCAGGTAGGCTTTAATACATCCCAAATTCCTGATGTCAAAATGTGCAGTAAAATGTATCCCTGCCAACTTTCACAATTCATAGGGGATCTCCTTCATGAGGTGTTGATCTGATTTTGAAATTTTTCTTATGTAAACTGAACAACACAGGCATACAAATTAAATGAGTTATAAGGGTATTGAAGCACAAACATACTCATTCAAACAATGAAGTAGTACACTGACACTATAAGAGGAGCATTATGTCCTCTTGTACATCTCTCTAGTCCCATGGAGATTTTGAAAGGTTATTTTAATGTCTTCCACCATGTCCAGCAATAATTATTTCACAATCAGTAACAGATTGGAATTCAGTTCTTTAAATTTCACTTAAATTTTGCCTTTGCTTTGTAAATTTTGGAAATAATACGTATTCACCATTATTTTCAGAATGACTATGGTATAGATAAATTTAATAACTAGAGGCTCTCAAGAGCCTGTGTCGCTCACCTTGGTCTATGTGCATATTAAACAATGGACACAGATAAATTCATGAAATAATTGTGTTTTGGTGATGGTGATGTGTTTGTAGATCTTACTTTACTGAACATTCTTGTTGCTAAAATTATCTCTATCTATAATGAACTTGGCCCAGTAATTACAGTGGAAAATATTTTCTAAAAATTTACAAAAATTTATAAAAAATGTTAAAAATTAACTATAAAGGGCAATAACTCCTTAAGGGGTCAATTGACTATTTTGGTCATGTTGACTTATTTGTAGATCTTAATTTGCTGAACATTATTGCTTTTTACAGTTTATCTCTATAATAATATTCAAGATAATAATTATAACAAAAAACAATAAATTTCCTTAAAAATTACACAGATGGATTCATGACAAAATTATGTTTTGGTGATGGTGATGTGTTTGTAGATATTACTTTACTGAACACTCTATAATGCACTTTGCCCAGTAGTAAGAGAGAAAAACATTTTGTAAAAATTTACCAAAATTTACCAAATTTATGACAATTGTTAAAATTGACTATAAAGGGCAATAACTCCTTAAGGGGTCGATTGACCATTTTTCTCATGTTGACTTATTTGTAGATCTTACTTTGCTGAACATTATTGCTGCTCACAGTTTATCTCTATCTATAATAATATTCAAGACAATAACCAAAAACGGCAAAATTTTCTTAAAATCACTAATTCAGGGGCGGCAACCCAACAACCAATTGTCCTATTTATCTGACAATTTTAGGGCAGATAGATGTTGACTTGATAAACAATTTACCCCAGGTCAGATTTGCTCTAAATGCTTTGGTTTCAGAGTTATAAGCCAAAATCTACATTTTACCCCTATGTTCTATTTTTAGCCATGGCAGCCATATTGGTTGGCTGGCCGGGTCATCAAACACAATTTTTGAACTGGTGAACTAGATACCCCAATGATGATTATGGCCAGGTTTGGTTAAATTTGGCCCAGTAGTTTTACTGAGGAGAAGATTTTTGTAAAAGTTTACAGACGAAGTCGGATGACGCCGGACACCAAGTGATGAGAAAAGCCCTTTGGGCCAGTTGAGCTAAAAATACAGAACCATGAAATCTGTCAAAACATGAAAATTTTTACTGTACCATTTCTTACCTTATCAAAGTCAATGGTGAAGTTACTACCATTCAGTTTTTAAAAAGAGCAATTTTATTCAAATTCAAGGTTTGCAGGTTCATAGAACAAAATATTTATTGAGTTGAAACATGACCATCAATAATGTGATTTAATAGAATTACATAATGAAGACATGTATGCCATACTTTAAGATATATTTAAGATGTAATATTAAGTATTAATATAAATATGCTTTTAAAATCTTATTAAAGATTAAGAATATAACGTAAGGAATGGAATACTATTTAACATTGTTACTCAGTCTCATAAATATTTGTACATAGGATTTTATTGAACGATTGGTTGGTGATAACTTTTAACCTTTTCATTGTATTGTAATATATCAATGTAAAGACTTATACTATGAAATGTAAACCGTCCAGACAAAATCATGGTTCAGATTTGATATTTCTCACACAAGACCATAATACGATCAATACTGTGAATTCATTTATTTTCGTGGGTACCAATTTAGTGGATAAAGGAAAACTTACATGTTAGTAGATACAGTAGTGTATATAATTTCTTGTAAGAGTCAAAGTCTGCATACAAGCCTAAAGATAATATGTTATTCGTTTAATTTAATTTAACATTTAGTTTTGTGATTCACCTGTAGCCATGGAATCCAAGAAAAATTGGTTAACAACAAATAATACTGAATCCACAGTAACACATTATTTATTATTCTATGCAAAACTTTATGATAAACTTTTGTATTCAGAAGGTGCTATTATTCTATTCAAAACTTTATGATAAACTTTTGTATTCAGAAGGTCCTATTATTCTATTCAAAACTTTATGATAAACTTTTGTATTCAGAGGGTCCTATTATTCTATGCAAAACTTTATGATAAACTTTTGTATTCAGAATGTCCTATTATTCTATTCAAAACTTTATGATAAACTTTTGTATTCAGAGGGTCCTATTATTCTATTCAAAACTTTATGATAAACTTTTGTATTCAGAAGGTCCTATTATTCTATTCAAAACTTTATGATAAACTTTTGTATTCAGAGGGTCCTATTATTCTATGCAAAACTTTATGATAAACTTTTGTATTCAGAAGGTCCTATTATTCTATTCAAAACTTTATGATAAACTTTTGTATTCAGAGGGTCCTATTATTCTATGCAAAACTTTATGATAAACTTTTGTATTCAGAAGGTCCTATTATTCTATTCAAAACTTTATGATAAACTTTTGTATTCAGAGGGTCCTATTATTCTATTCAAAACTTTATGATAAACTTTTGTATTCAGAGGGTCCTATTATTCTATGCAAAACTTTATGATAAACTTTTGTATTCAGAGGGTCCTATTATTTTATTCATTTAGCATTTGAATAACACTGATGGTCAATGGTATAAACCATTATTTATAAGATAAACTTAGATGATCTATAGTACATTGTTATCATCACAATTGTTTTACTTCAAACTATCTGAAACATGAAACTTGATAAAAAATCAAAACATTATCAATAAAAAAAACATATATCCAATCATAGACACACCATGCCAGGATCCTTTTGCCCTATTATTGTGATGTCACATCTTAATCACCTTTAACTAATAATAGACAAACAAATCAAAGAACACGGAGACATGCATGAGACATAGATGGTAACAGTATATACCACAGAGACATGCATGAGACATAGATGGTAACAGTATACACGGAGTCATGCATGAGACATAGATGGTAACAGTATATACCACAGAGACATGCATGAGACATAGATGGTAACAGTATACACGGAGTCATGCATGAGACATAGATGGTAACAGTATATACCACAGAGACATGCATGAGACATAGATGGTAACAGTATACACGGAGTCATGCATGAGACATAGATGGTAACAGTATATACCACGGAGACATGCATGAGACATAGATGGTAACAGTATATACCACGGAGACATGAATGAGACACAGATGGTAACAGTATATACCACGGAGACATGCATGAGACATAGATGGTAACAGTATATACCACGGAGACATGCATGAGACACAGATGGTAACAGTATATACCACGGAGACATGCATGAGACACAGATGGTAACAGTATATACCAGACTGCTTGACCAAGCCATGTTCTTTAAATGGGACTAGAGGTAATTGTATGGATGGCTATAATGAAAACTTGAAAGGATTTTTTATTAACTCTGGATTTACTAATGCTTTTTTTTTTTTACAATATGCAGAAGCATCTCTTTTTTTTAATAAAAAAAAGAAAGGTTTGCAAGTATCCACTAGGAAATATGATATTTTAAACATTATATAAAGTGAATCAATGAATTTCTTTCTTACTTAGAAGCTTATCTGTTAATATATATCAAACTGTCCACTTATAATAAAATAAACACTTGATATCCCTAAGGATAAATCTTCAATTTATAACTTCTGAAGCCTTAAATTTAAAATTTCAACATTTCAAATCTTAGAGTAACTATACAATTAGACAAAGTGTAAAATTTTGACAGGACTGGACTTGGCTCTTCAACAAGACTAGATAATTCATAGAGTCCAGTCCAAGATTTTACACTATACCATATAATTGGTTCAACATCAAGAAACCAACAGGGTAATTGATACAAGACAACACAAATTCTTTTATAGTATATTTTTCTGACAAAAAGACCTTAAATTTTATATTACCTTTTTCGTGGAGTAAAAAATAATCTCCTTTGAAAAAGTGCTATAATATTGCAAGGATTCATCCTTACAACTTATCTATAACAGTTGGTCATTATAAGTATCTGAAATCCGTTCTAAAGATACAAAACTCAACGAAAAAAACAACAAAGCATAAATTTATGTCAAATCACCTATTTCTTGAGGGATGCTGTTTAATACTCCCAGGTCACTTATTATCTGAGATTAAAACTCAGTAATAAACATACTATAAAATCATGAACTGATAGTGATGAAGTAACAAACTTTTTCAAACCCACTAAATTAAAAAAATATCAAACATGTGACCTTCATTTTTATACTGGATATGGTTATCCTCCAAGGTGCATGTATAAGCCAAATTATAGGTCTGCATTGGAAAAAAGTAAAATCACAAAAATACTGAACTCCGAGGAAAATTCAAAACGGAAAGTCCCTAATCAAATGGCAAAATCAAAACCTCAAACACATCAAACAAATGGATAACAACTGTCATATTCCGGACTAGGTACAGGCATTTTCTTATGTAGAAAATGGTGGATTGAACCTGGTTTTATAGCTTGCTAAACCTCTCACTTGTATGACAGTCGCATCAAATTCCATTATATTGAGAACAATGTGTTAACAAAACAAACAGACATAATAAGTTAAAAATGTCAAAAATACAGCAGTCAACATTGTGTTATAATCTTAATAAAAAGAAAAACAATGTTGACTGCTGTATTTTTGACAATTATTAGTTCATCTGATGACTTAGGGTCACTTGTATTATAATTAATCACAAATCCTATCACTGAATAGCACTTTGCAGTAAAATATTCATGAAATTTTCAATGCATATAAACTTTGTCAATCAGTTTTAAAATCTTAAATTATGTATTTAAATATATCCACTTGCAGTCTTCAGCTTTTTAAATTGAATTAAATCTTTTCCTTCGGTGGGAGTATGTAAAAGCGCTAACACATTATGATTATATGAAAACAAATAAAAAGTACAATGTGATTTTCTTATTTGAATATCAAACAGATGTTTAATCAAAACACAGACTATAGTACATTGATTATTTATCTTTATCAGACATATAATACATAGTATTATCCATTAATACTTGTATTATAGGTCTCTGTTTATAAATATATATTGATGTACAAAATTTTATTGAACTGTTAAATTTAAAACTATAGGTTTTTAAACAACAAAAAGAAAACGCAAATAACATTCTTTTATTTTCGTGGGTACCAATGCAATTAATGTGGATTGTGGGGAATATATATTTTTGTTGATATTTGATTTCAGGGTAATGCCTAAGTCTGCATACATGCCTAAGGAAAAGTTGTATTTTGTGGAACATTGAAATAATCTTTTACCCACGAAATCCATGAAAATTGGTATCCCACTAGATAATAATGTATCCACAGTGTAACATTCATATAAGTTGGAACCAATTAAGATGACAATATTTGTTTAATAAATACATGTACAAGAAATAAGTTCTGGTCAAAATGTACGATTGGCGCATGGCGCACAACTTTATGAAAGTTATGTAATTACATATGATTGACAATCTAATTATAGGCAGACAGTCACACATGTTCACTCATAGCACATGGATCTGTTTTAGTCTACCTAATTTGTACTACTGCATACCTTCACTGGATAAAAGGCAAGGCACATTTCATTCACATCATAAAATTACAAGAATTCAATGGATTAAAGAATAATAATATTGAACAAAATATTTTGCATGCATAAATTTTTCAAAATTACGATTGTAAACCTTTTTTTTTTTTTATAAGAAGAAATCATGGGAAAAAGATTTAGCAATATTTGAAATGGTATGTTATACATTGCATTATCATGTTATTAAAGGTGGGCACCCTCCCATCAGGTTCCCTGTAATCTATCAGTCTAGTCTGTACAGCTGAGATTAAGAATAACATGAATGTGGCAAAAAAGATAATGATGGTGCCAAGGTTGTAATCAGTCTGTTACAACTAATTGTAGAACAAATGCTTAGCTTGTGGTCTTACCTAGTAAACTCCTGAACAAACTTGACACTTTAAATATGCATTAATCCATCAAATAATCAATCTCTCCTGTGAATTTATATTACACTTTAAAACGTTTTAATAATACAATTGTTAGTGTCAAAATTGTTTATATGAAAATATAGAAAACACCACCAGATATATAACCTTCCACAAAAATAAACACTTAAAAAATAAAGCTATCCATCAAATTAATCATACATAAGTGCTTAGCGTGACAAATATGCACTCTTTGCATTACATATATATATATATAATAGTAAGTATTAAACTTAAAAACAATATTGATATTCCTTACCCGATTTAAATATTTTCAATTATAATCCATACAGGATCTGAAGGCTTTATGAATATCATGAATATATCAATAAAGTCTATAGTAAATATTTGGCATGGTCTCATCAGAAAACTTTATCAGCTGTACACTATCATTATGTCACATCACAAAGTTCAAAAACTTGGCTAACTGTCCAACTTTGTCACTTAACCTGTAATATAACATTATCTTGTTATTAATAAGATATCATCCTTAAGATAATTAATAAAATAAGTATGATAAAACAGATCATATACAATGTACGGGATATGTATTTTTTTCTAGTTCAAGGCTGACATCTCATGTAAAGTAAAAGTATCTCAGGGGGGCCACTTCAAACTTTTTTTGGTAGGGGTGAGCAGCTGAGACATCAAGTACCCCACCCTTTTCATATATTTTGTTAATCAAAAATATATACCTTGTCATATATTAATTAACAAAAAACAGACCTATAGATATATTTCAATATTTTTCCCGCTCATCATCACGTCCTTGTTAAGAAGCAAAATAGTCGCAATAATATCACCTTCTTTTCCAATAAATTTGTCACATCTTAAACACTTTTTTCTTATTGCCCATTTTACATCTTTCATTATGAAGATCTTTCAATTCCAAAATACAATACATATAAAAGACGTTTGGTCAGATCATCTATGGTCAGATAACTGTAATATCACCCCAGAGTGTAACACCTTCATTGATTTTAACATTTTTAAATATTAATTAAAAACTGATAAAAAAGTTCATTGCCGTTCCCTCGTAAAGGACGCTGTCACAACGGAATTTCTTTAAATAATTGTTATCATGTTTTATGTATACAAACCCTTGAATGTTAACTAGGTGCAAATGTCAAAATAGTTAGATATATCACTGGCATCAGTGGAAATACAACATCAGAGTTTAATTGGTTTGACAAATAACTGATGCATTTACGACTGTGGTTTAACCGCATCAGTAAGTAAGTAAGTAAGTAAGTAAGTAATTTTTATTGGTTTAAAATCCAAAATTACAGGATTGATACCAAGACAATACAAATTTGTTATACACAAACATACAAACATATATATATCATACCAATTTCATAAACATTATATGAGGAGGTGGTACCACAAAGTTATTTAGTACTTAATAAAGCATTTCTAGAAATGTACATGTCGCTTATAAATTTAACAATAATTCTAATTATATCAGTCTCAACACACGTATATAAAAATTTAAATCTTGCTTCATTAGTCATATTTAAAAAAGAGGGAACTATTTCACTAATTTTGGAAAACAGTTGGTCTCTAATTATATTTAGTTTTGTACATTTTAAAGTGAAATGAAATTCATCTTCAACTTCTAAGAGGCACAAAGGACAAATTCTTTCTTCTACAGGGGTTTTAGTGTGACGCCCTTGTTCAATTCTAAGAACACTATTACTAATACGAATTTTAGCAAAATGCCCTATTACTTTTCTGTCTATATTTAACAATAAATAGGTTTCCAATTTATAATTTTCTTTAAGCTGTCTATATGTTCTCAGCTTATTACCATGTACTGATTTATTATCACAAAATATATTTTCTTTCCAATAATTAAGATATCTATCATTAAGTTTGGTATGAATTGCATATAATAAACGCCTTTTTGAAATAGTATCATGATTTTTCCAGACATGTGAAAAATTTAATGTAGCAAGTAACTGTTCAATCTTTTTAGCAAATCCATTGGTTAATTGCAGGTTGGAACAATATACATCTTTTAGTAAACAATTGTTATCAGATTTGATCACATGCAACCAGAAGCCAATTGACAGTTTTAAAGCTTCTATAAAAACTGGATACATACCAAGTTCAGCTAGTACTGCTAAATTGACAGCTGATTTATTTACTCCAATTAAAGTTTTTGCGAATTTAATTTGGACTTTGATGGTAGCCAATGACCAATATTTTGACTCTAGATTTGTAATATCTTTTATCATATACATCAAGAATAAATACGGACATCTGATTAGTTTCAGATACTTATGATATAATCAAGCAAGTGATAATATCAACCTATTGATATATATTTAATCTGAATTTCTCACCCTTTTCATATATCATAGAGCATGAAAAAGTGACCTATTCCAGCGGCTCATCCCTACCACTAATTATATAGGAAAAATTTCAATTGCTGTTTTAAAATTGTCTATATATTTATCTAAGAAAAGTCAGCTTAAAAAAAACCAAGAGAAATAGACTTTTAGATTCCTTTTGTTATTAAAATATTAAAAAAAAAAAATATTGTGTAGTTTAATTGCCAAATAAAACAACTATCCACCAGAGACAAAATGAAGTAATGCTATGATCTTCTTTTAGCAAAAAAACAAAACAGTTTTGACCCTTTGTTCATATTAATGTTTTTTCCTACTCATTGTAGTACTGGTAATTCTATCTATCAATTTATCTCTCTTAATATACACATCCTGCTTTTATTATAGTTTCTATTACTAGAGATGTCCGGACTTACAACATAACTTTAGTCTTATATCTTATTTAAGTAACTGACCTACCTCACAAATAATCTTTATTTATGCTTTTGCAATGTAAAGTTATTTTTAATTTTTGTTTCCATAGATAAATGGGGAGTTAATCCAATTTGAATCATGATCAATCACCCATTACCATGATTACATTATACATCAGATACATAAGTCAAGTGTAAAACATGTTGCAAGTCCGGATGTCTCTACTAAGTACTCACTACTAATATACATGTATGATGTTGATGCAGTTTATCCTTTTTTTTCCTCATTGAATAAATGTTTAGTTTAATACTTCACTCACTTTTTAATTCTCTCTTTGTAGGTATTTCTGACTTTTGCTCAATAACATCATTACCGATGAAGTAAGAAAAACACAGATCAATACACAGTTCTGTCAGTTTGATGCATCTACTGTCTGTAGTTATAAAGGGTCAAGAAAGGGTTATTTTTTGCTTAATTCAATACTTGACCAATCTGGTCATAAATGACTTGGATAGAATAATTCAAATTTAGGACGTTCAGAATGTCATGAATAATTTCTCTCTTGTCCAAGTAGAACATCTTGATTTCAGGCATTAATATGACTGATATTTTGGGATTATCTTGCAATACATTTTATTCACAGTCATATTATTTATTTTTTTACATAGCGCTTTATTGATTTGAATTTTAGGAGTCAATAAATGGAAGAAGTCCTGACCTTAAAATATGACTGCAGTGACTAGAGATTACAATCCATAACATAAAAAAAAACGGGAAATACATTAGAGTCCACAACATCAGATATCAGATTAAATAAATAAGTGTATCAACTAATGTAATTAATATAATCAATTTTCATTGAATCAGGAGATGTGATATTTTGTTGACATTTAAAAGTATAGAAAATATAGTCTACTGTACACAAAAATCAATATTTTACTTGAATGGTTTTACAAAAAAGTTGTTAAGTTCCAAATACATGTTTTATACATATTTTATTATTCAATGCATACATCATACATGTGGTTGGGATCTCTTTTGTTTAAAACAAAAAGTTGTTTACTATATAATTACACTAATTTTTCTCATTAGTTATAAAAGATCACTATTAGAGTCAGAAATGGAAGTAATATACTGCCTAGCAGATATAAAAGAGGGACGAAAGATACCAAAGAGACAGTCAAACTCAGAAATCTAAAACAAACTGACAACACCATGGTTAAAAATGAAAAAGACAAACAAAAAACAGCACACATGACACAACATAGAAAACTAAAGAATAAACAACACGAACCCCCCCAAAAATACTAGGGGTGATCTCAGGTGCTCCGGAAGGGTAAGCAGATCCTGCTCCACATGTGGCACCCGTCATGTTGCTTATGTGATAACAAATCCGGTAAATAGTCTAATTTAACTTTCTTAATGCACCACGCAAACAAACCTTAAGTCTCACATTAAAAATAAAATCTATAACAGAAATCAAAAGAAACATGCATTCTAGGCCAGTAGACATGGTAGATGGGATTATAATATCACTATATAGAGTTTTTCTTATACGATGAAATTTTAATTTTGTTGTTGAAGTGGAATGCATACATGTTATATTGCGTCTGAGGATAATACTACAATAGGACTTGGAGAAAAACCTAGTACAGATAATTAGGAATAGTTCAATGCTAATGACATCAAGAGATTGATATGTAGTTTACTGTCAATGAATATATAAAAAAGAAGATGTGGTATGATTGCCAATGAGACAACTATCCACAAAAGACTGCCTGTGTATCCCAAACTCTGTCTATCTGACAAAAAATCATTCGGTCAGACAGAAATTTTCAGAATTTTTAGTTGAATATATAGAAGAAAAACGTCAAATTTCTTTTTCGGTCAGACAAACTCTAAAAACAGTTTGGCACGGACTGGAATGCTGTTGTAATTTTCATGTTCTGAAAGCACATGTAGAATATTTTCCTGCAAGGTGCAATCACTAAATATATATTATCATTTCTGTGACTTCCTATTGAAATAAATGATAATATATATTTAGTGATTGCACCTTGCAGGAAAAAATTCTACATGTGCTGTCAGAACATGTAAATTACAGGAAAAGGAGTTACATATATATGTTACAGTGAATTTGTATAATCAGTGATTATGTAGAATCCCTAAAATTTTCAGGGATTATGTATAATCACTAGAAAAAACGTTAGGGATTATACATAATAACTGAAATGAAGAAATAGTTTTATTTATAAAGAAAATGAATAAAAATCAAAAAATTTATTCTATAAAATCATATTAAAACATCATTATAAACATAAATTGTAAAATATTAGACACAATATATATCAAAATGTTAAACACAATATATTAAAATAATATGCTTCACATCTGTTTCTATCACAATATCCACATTTAAGAAAACGTTTTCCTTCACATATCGAATCAAATTTTCAACCCGCCTAAGAAAAATAGAGTGTTCAGTAAAACCATCTCAAGTTATCCCGAAACAAATGGGAATTTGCAATCCAACCTCAAACCTTTTCGAGCAAAATACCATGTTTTGTGGCCAGGCAATATTCTTTTTCAGACTTTTTGTGAACAATTGACAATGTTTATGTTTTTGGGGTTTCCCTATCCTTTTTTTCCCTTCCGAATTGCTATGGGAATATTACACCAAATGCCAGCTTCCTCTAAAATTTTGTTCTATTTATTGATCCTTAGTTCTGCCTGTTTCATCTTCATGACATTTAGATGTGTAAGTTCTCTCAGTTTGAATTTTTTTGTTCATTTTACCAACAAAAAAAAACCCACAAAAATACTTAACCACAAAACAGATGTTCCATAATCTTCTTTACCACAAATAACAAGCTCTGTGGATTTGCAAATAGAACATGAATATCAATTTGACGCTGGTTTTTAAGCAACAAACATTACATGTAAAGTTATCGCTATAAAGGGAATGTTGATTATTATTAATTTTGAAGTCTTCAACTTTATCTCGAAACCCTGTGTTGGTTATATCTTTAATATTATCCTCTGTGTTTAAAAGCAAAATTATTTCGTCTGGCAAGGAAACTAGATGTGTCAAAACGACACGAATGGCCCTGTCTCAAAAAGTTGAAAAATCTGCAACTTCAATAACACATGTGGACACAAACATGATGGTAGTCTCACATATCCAAAATCAGCTCAAAATCTAGAGGCGTATAGAAAAATGTAAATAACAGTGATTTTCAACAATTTTCAAAGTTGTAAACCCTTAATTTTGGCAAAAATTAGAGGAGCGGAACAAAACTTAAACTTGATCTGTAACTATTGTAGCTCACATATATACCAAAAATCAGCCCAATATCTTAAGCATTAATTATCAAAGTTGAAAGCCCGAAATTACAGCAAAAATTAGCCGAGCAGAAAGAAACTTAAACATGATCTGTAACTCATCATGAGTAACTCACATACCAAAAATCAGCCAACTATCTGAAAGCGTTTAGACAAAAGGTCCGTATAATTGTAATTTTCAATAATTCGTTGCGGGGCCATAAAAAATGATAATTTGTTTATACTATTTATTTTTTAACAAACAAAGGATCCTTTAATTATTGATAATCCCTGAAATCATATCAGGGAATATGTAGAATAATTATTAAAATGTTCAGTGATTATGTAAAATCACTGGTCATTTTCAGGGATTATATATAATTGCTAATTCGACATAATCCCTGATTATACAAATTCACTGTAACATATATATGCCATTATAATAATAAATGGTGTTTTATGGAGTTGTTACAAGGGAGATAAATCAAAATTAATTTACAAGATCATTTATAGTACTCTTCATATCATCTGCAAACTATTGTTTACATCCAGGAATAAATACTGTCAATAAATATGAAACAAGTTGCTTTTTAAAAAAAAAAAAAAGAAGTCAATACGTGAACCTTTGAACTTTTTCATGCTAATTCTTATTTCAACTGAATTGTAAATTAAATTTCAGTGTTTTCATTTTCATGTGTGTGGAGAATAATATTTTCTTTTTATTGTAAATCAGGACAATTGGGTATGTTGAGAGTGATGTTAAATGTAAAGTGAGGAGATAAATTATGTTTTTATTTCGATTTACTACCAATGGATGACACTTCTAGGGTTCATATTGATAGAGGTAATATTTCACCCAAGTCCCTCAGTCATTTATTTACTTTTCTGTTTAAAAAAAATATTGAATAGATATAGGAAGATGTGGTATGAGTGTCAATGAAACAACTCTCCATCCAAGTAACAATTTATAAAAGTAAACCATTATAGGTCAAGGTACGGCATTTAACTCAGAGCCTTGGCTCACACCGAACAGCAAGCTATAAAGGGCCCCAAATATTACTAGTATAAAACCATTCTAATGGGAAAACTAACGGTCTAGTTTATATATAAACGAGAAACATGTATGCTATTGTGTCAGAAAAAGGGAGAAGGTTTGGATCCATTAAAACGTTTAATACCGCTGCAAATGTTTGCACCTGTCCTAAGTCAGGAATCTGATTACAGTAGTTGTCGTTTGTTTATGTAATTTATACGTGTTTCTCGTTTTTTTATTTTATATAGGTTAGACCGTTGGTTTTCCCGTTTGAATGGTTTTACACTAGTAATTTAGGGGCCCTTTATAGCTTGTTGTTCGGTGATAAAAAAATAAGACACATTCCCCATTTCCATTCTCAATTTTATTAAATATACCTGTCCAAAATCAGGAGCCTGTTTTTTTTTTTGCTTATTATCGTGTCTGTTTTTCGTTGTTTAGTACAAAAAAAATGCCATTAATTTGATGCAGATATGTGCATAATGGTGAAAATATACCACCCATGGGCGCTCTTATAACTTGTTTGTATAACTGTCCATTAAAACCAAATTCATCATTTCTTAAAATAATTTAACAAATGCAGTTAAACCTTTTCAGTTTGGGAATCTTTAAAGGATATTCTTGTGTATCAATTAATTCTACTGCATTGATAAGCGTTTCTTTTAAATTAACAATGATCATATTTGAGTACATTTACGTTACATCATAGGCAATACAATGCATTCCCTTTTTAACTTGTGTGACTCTATTTTATTAATGAAATCTGTTGTACCTAAAATTCAAAAGTTATGCCTCTTCAATAATGGTTTTATGTTAGGTCAATTAATTTCTCAACCTCAATCCATCTCGGTGGGAGAGTAACACCTATTGATGATCGGTCATAAGGAACATCAATTAACGTAAATTGTATATTACTAGTTGACCAGTTCACAATGCCTTATTAATTATTTCTAAATGAATTTTATGAATTTTTGGAAGACTGAGGTACATGTGTCCATGTTTTGTATCATTATCATTCTTTAAAAATTATACGTGTTGATAGCTATTTCGTTTATTTTTCTGTATAGATTTTCTGTATGGAGGTGCTCTTAATTGTAGGAAGCTAATACAGATGAGAAGAACAAATGTTCCGAATGATCAAAAAGAAAGTTTCCGAATATTCCTCCATAGACCATATTTCTAACTAATAAATATGCATGAACCCTCAGGAGTTCACGCAATAACATAATTTTTCCATTTTCTTGATAAATAACAGTTATTTGTAGAGGTGGTTGATGCAATTCTTCCAGTCAACTTAAATTTATGAAGGGAAAACAATATACTATTAGTAAATCACTAAACCATAAGTATTTAGTAATGAAAAGTATATTTCATAAATACGACCTAGGTGTCAATCTGACTTTGACCATTTTGAACTTATTTCAACTTTTAACCAGAACTTTTTAAATTCTTTACCTAAAATCTTTAATTTTGGTTCATTTTAATGACAAAAATATTGATCTTTCAAACAGTTGTTGTGACTCTGACTTTATCAACATGTCCGTGATTACCCAATACAGTATTAACTTTGTTCACCATATCTTGACGTTGAGAGATAGGTTTTGGATAGGACTGTTTGCGATGAACAAGATACCTGAAATGGTGTGAATTGTTTCAGTGTATGCCATGTGTTTTCTATTGTATGTGAACTTTGTAATGTCTATATTATACAACCACAGTAGAAGATCCAGAAGGGGGGTCCAGGGGTTGGAACCCCCCCTTTTTGTCTCTGAATGATCAATGCATTTGAATGGGGATATATTATTGGAACCCTCCCTTTTTTAAATAGCTGGATCCACCCCTGCACCCAGTGTGAATAAATTGGGTTGTCTTCTACAAGATGGTGTTTTTTTTATGAATATGAATGCTCAGAGTTCTACATTTACCACATAGTGTACAGTACAAGGGAGTTCAACCAACCATTTATGATTTTTTTTTTCTACTCTCAACTATTTGGCACCCACACAGAAATTAACTGTAATACATGTAAAACATTATTATGATACTTTAGTTTAGTTACGGTTTGGGGTGCCATATGGGATTCTTGTCCTATATGAACAGTTTTTTTTTTTTACCAAAACCAGGAAAAAACATCTGGTTAGATACTTACATAGAGGTAGTTAAAGGAGATGTCATGAATGGTCTGAAACAGCACAAATCAATAAATCTTACAACGAAAGAAGAAAACGCTCTTAAAGATATTTTACAAGATGATGATATAGTTATACGGCCAGCAGATAAAGGATCAGGAATAGTAGTTATCAACAAAGAAGAATATTTTAAGAAACTAGAAGAGGAAATAACAACCAATGATACTTATTCTGAGACAGAGCAAAACACGACACATCAAATTACAAAAAAGGTAAAATCGTTAGTAAATAGAATGAAACAAGAATGTGTCCATAGTACACGGATGCCCCACTCGCACTATCATTTTACATGTTCACTGGACCATGAAATTGGGGTCAATACTTTAATTTGGCATTAAAATTAGAAAGATCATATCATAGTTAACATGTGTACTAAGTTTCAAGTTGATTGGACTTCAACTTCATCAAAAACTACCTTGACCAAAAACTTTAACCTGAGCTTCACACTATCTTCTTCTTTGTTCAGTGGACCATGAAATTGGGGTCAATACTTTAATTTGACATTAAAATTAGAAAGATCATATCATAGGGAACATGTGTACTAAGTTTCAAATTGATTGGACTTCAACTTCATCAAAAACTACCTCGACCAAAAACTTTAACCTGAAGCAGGACGAACGAACGGACGAACGGAGGCACAGACCAGAAAACATAATGCCCCTCTACTATCGTAGGTGGGGCATAAAAAGAAGGATCAATTTCTGGGGAAATGAAAACTTTTTTAATACCAAAACATCCACATCCAGCAAAATTAAAAGGCAACCCAAAAATCCACAAACAAAACAAACCATACAGAACGATAGTTAATGGGATAGGTACTGCCACTGAAAAAATTGCAGAAATAGCAGAAAAGGAACTAGACAACTATGTTATCAACTCACCAAGTTATATTAGAGATACTACCGATTTTTTAGATAAACTTTCAAAAGTAAAACAGCCAATACCAAAAAACAGCATATTGTTTTGTTTCGATGTAGTAAAATTATATCCATCTATTCCTAGAGAAGAAGGAATAAAAGCATGTAAAAAAGCACTTGACACAAGAAAAAATAAAGAAATACCAACCAATGGTATCCTAGAAATGATAAAATTAGTTTTAGAGGGGAATAACTTCAGATTGATTGACAGAGATCTGCAAAATGAAGGTGTGGCTATATAGGGTCAAAACTAGGAAAAAATTTTGCATGTACTTATATATGCGACAATGGGACAAAGAACTAGAAAAATTCAAAGAGAAACCATTGTTTTATAAACGCTTCATTGATGATGGTTTTGGAATTTGGACTAATGGCGAACAAAAACTCAAAGAATTTATGGACTTTGCAAACTCAATAAATGGCAAAATAAAGGTGGAACTTAGGTACAACAGCAATCAGATTGAATTCTTAGATACACTTGTGAAAATAAAAAATGGTAAATTAACGACAGACCTTTATACAAAGCCAACTGATAAACATATATATGTTCACAGCAAATCATGCCATCCAAAAAATGTAAAAAGGGCAATTCCGTACGGTTTAGCATTATGATTAAGAAGAATTTGTGAAAATGAAGATGACTATCAAAAACATAGACAAGAACTAAAATTACAACTGTGAAAAAGAGGCTTCAATGGAAAATTTATTGAAAACCAACTGAAAAGAGCAGACAACTTAAATAGAAAAGAGTTATTACAGAGAAAAAATAAAATTAATAAAAAAAACATCAGAACGCATACCTCTTGTTGTAACCTTTACTTATTTACTACCTGATATTCATGACATTGTGAAAAAAAGAATTAATATTTAAATAACTGTAACTTGATGAAAGAAATATTTCCAGAACCACCATTGGTAGCTAATCGAAGAGATAGAAACTTAGCAGACATAATTGTACATGGAAAACTAAATAAGATCACCAAAAAATGTACCAACTTACAGCAGCAACAAAACATGTAAAGAAGAATGTGAAGTTTGCGATATTGAAAGAAATGAAGAAAAAATTATACTCGGAGATAAAACATTCAACCTAAAAAAGAACATTCATGAATGTCAACTAGTGAACCTTATTTATGGACTTCACTGTGAAAAATGTAACCACTATGTCTATGTTGGAGAAACAGAAAGATCACTCAACGAAAGAATAAAAGAGCATCTTGCAGATATCAGACATGATAGAGATACAGCTATGGTAGAACATTTTAACCAAGGGGATCACTGTAAAGAGGAAATCACAGTTCAGGTTCTGCAACAAATTTATGATAAATCAGCAAATTACAGGAGATATATTGAGGCACAATGGATGCAAAAACTAAATACAATTAGACCATTTGGAATTAACGTTAAAAAGGAATGATTTTAATTGATCAAAGCTTATATAATTTAACTTTCATTTATACAAAAGTATTGTGACGTCATGTTATTATGACGTTTAAGTGTGATTACGTTTCCAAGGACATTTATCAATAACATCTTTTCAATGATTGAAAAAGAAATGTCAGCCATGTAGTTGAGAGGAAAAATAAAAAACTGAAGAAGACCAATGGCCGAAACGTCTTGAAAAATTTGGTTTATATATACAATTATAAAAAGTATGTTCCCTATTGGAATTTTGAAAACAAGGAGTATTTTTTTTGGAAGAAGCAAGTTGATGATCTTGTAAGTGAATTCAGTCACTAGTCAACATATATTTATTTTTTAATCGTCTTGTACCTACATGACTTTGTGCAATTAAATATTGCCAATGAGAGGGTTTTAATGGGGGTACCTGTAAGAAGAATAAAGGTAAAAATTCTTGTCAAATGACATTAATATTGTCAATAACAGAATAAGAGGGTCTTAATGGGTAGTTGATGCACGACAATAAAATGTACACTTTCTTTCAGACAATAAAAAAATTGACTGATTTACGCAATGAAATCACATCAACTTTTTTCCAAAAACACCAAAATGATAATCCCTGATATAAAAAAGAGTTGGACGAACCTAACAGTAAAATTTCAAGTGTTCCACTGCATTTGATTCGGGCTAAGTACTTTATCTAAACAAGGATGTGTATAAATCTAAATCTACTATACAATTTGCCATTTCAATTAAAATATATCATCATCTCATGGGTTTTCGTTATATATAAGGAATGCATTATGACGTCCCAATTTCCATTGAAAAGGAATGCATAGTACGAAAACATGTGAGGTATGAAACAACAACAACAACACTTTATTTTAAGAGGGTTACACAGTTAGCTATATAACTAATCTTCCCTGAGGCCCTCATCATGAAAAATCAAACAAAATGCAAACATATACATTGCAGGCCTGTAGCCAGGAATTTCCAAGGGGGGATTCGTTGGACTCATGAACTCGACTTTAACAGTCACAATTTGAACAAAACGTTGACTTTAACAGTGCTTATTTGATTTCAAGGGGGGTTAGTCTGAACCCCCAGAACCCCCCCCCTTTCTACGGGTATGCATTGCATACATTAGTATAAAAAGTCAAGTATGATTATAATGTTCAATACAACTTGATAAAATGTGATGAAAAAATAAACATGATGACATAATCAGTTTTTAATAATATTTATACAGCTAGGTTGATTTCAATAAATGATCTGTTATTTTGTATTTGAAAGAATTAACATTTGTAATATTTTTTAACGGTATAGGCAAATTATTCCACAAGAATGGTCACGAATACATAAAAGATTTTTTGAACAATTCTGTTTTTGGTTTAGGGAGTATGAGGTTTCCTTGAACAGCATTTCTCAATTAAGGGGTATGGATTTCTGTCTGAAACAAAATTAAACTTGTAAGATATGATGGGGCATCATTTTTAATGCACTTAAATGTCACCACAAACTTGTGATATTTTATTCTCTGTTCAACTGCCATCCAGTTTAAGTGTTTGAATAAGGGCGCAGAAGGAGCGAAAGGGTCTGTTTCTAGTATTAATCTAGCAGCTCTCTTTTGTAATTTTAATATCCTATTTAAACCCTCACTGCTACAACTACTCCAAACTATACAACAATAATCAATTAGTGGCAAGATGTAACCATTATAGAATAATTTTCTGCAGTCTGGATTTAGAAATTTTTAATCTTTAATAGTAGATATATAGTCTAGATGATATTTTTGAGCAGATTACGTCAGTTTGGTTTGTCCATGTGAGGGAAGGGTCAATTTCAATGCCTAAAAGACTTTCGCATGTGGAAGATTGTATCACTTGATTGTTAATAGTTAAACAACTCTCATTGTAATGTGGCATTACTCTTTGCTTCGTTCCAATAATCATATATTTTTATTGATGAACATATTGTTATCATTGCACCATTCCTCAACACCATGTAAATCTTCTTGTACCTTTGACTGTAGAGTTTGATAACAATTACCAGAAAGATGTAAAGTTGAATCATCAGCATATAAAGCAGTGCAACAATTTTTCATATAAATAGGAAGGTCGTTTATGTAAAATATAAACAGAAGGGGCCTAATATGGAGCCTTGGGGGACACCATACTTGATTATGAACTGACCATAGATTGTGCAAATTTTATTTGCAATATCACATGAATGAACAATTAAAAATGTCTTGCACTTGAGATTTTGAATTCTAGACAGTTCGGCACCCAGACAAATCCTACCTGTCAAAGACAAATGGCACTCAGACAAATCGGCACCTAGACAAATCGGCACCTAACATAGACAAATCGGCACCTTATAAATTATTTATCTTTGAACTAAATATAGTGAACCAAAAATTAATATTTCCTGGAACTGGTTATGTATAAGGGCATGAACTCAATTTGCATGTTTAGTGTGAATATCTAGCAATTATGTTTGAGTGTTATTTATTTGTCTCCTGCACTTATAACATTATTGTCAATATTGTACATTGTATCTTCGAAGAGGTATCTTATTAAGTGTTTTGTTATTTGTTTGTGAATACTGTACTGCAGCTTATAGTCATTTTGATAGGTGTATTTTTTGTGTGAATTATTTTTCCTGAAACAATGAACATTCTGATTTTATAGATTTCACCACACATGTACTTCGAATGTGCATGTACTAGTTTTAATGTAATGCATAGTTCTATTACCATAGTATCCAAAATCAATAAAACACATGTAGAATATTAATAATGTTTATTTATTATAATCTATTATATATTATATTCAACAGTTTATGCATACATGTAATAAATAATAAATAATAATAAATAATAATAAATAAGCTGTATTTAGAGTCAGCAAAGTATATTTTTAACCGACATACAAAACATTTATAACAATACAACACATAATACACAGCACAAAATGAAGCACTAAAAGCATGGTTTATGGTTGTTATAAGCATGATAAAAGATATGAAGACCAAAAGCATACTATAGGTATGAACACAAAGGTTAAATACTGAAATTATAACATAACATAACATATATACAGAAAGCAAGCACTATAAGTTTTAACACTCAAAGTCACTTTGGTGGTGGTCCGTAAACACTGGCACACTCCTTCAGGAGTCTGGACGCGGAGATGCTGTTGTTGCAGTACTAGTCCCACAAAGCAAAAAGACGGCCCTGGGTCTGTCTACTCCGTTTGTGCTGGTACCTTAAATGGTTTGGTAACCAAAGAATAGAAAGGCACTGGTCTTCTGGTGCAAACTCTGGTGTTGACACTGTTGTGCCACCCCTCGACATTGTTGGTACGAATGGAGGACATGAAAACACACCAGTAGTCTAAGTCAAACACACTGTTACGTATCCACGTCTTGTAGATGTAGTCCATCACCTTCTGGACACCTGGATGGTCGGCTTTCTGTCTAACAATTCTTTATTTTTTAATAATTAATTTATTTTTAAAAACGAGGTGCCAGATTGTCTTGTTCCCAAAATGTCCGATACCGAAATGTCCAAAACGGGTGCCGAAATGTGTTCGGACTTGGGTGCCGATTTGTCTGGGTGCTGATATGTCTTGTTACCGAGATTTTTACCGATTTCACGAAACACCTCAAATAACGAACATATTTCACTCATGTCACTATTGCACGTGAAATAAAAATGGCAAAACACGTTGCCAGAAAATAACCCTTTACCACCCTCATTGTGCCTTTACCACGATTTACCACCTCATTGTGCATCACTTCATCATTCATGTGTTCAAAAACTTTCAAATACTGTAAAATTGTCAAAGTTATCAAATTGTGGCCACATGGGGATACCAAAATCTAAAACTTCAATTTTGTACGAAGCCTAATCTCTTTTTAAATAAATCCGAAATATTTCTGAGCTGTAAACATGGTAAAGTAGAAATTGCATTTATACCTTTTTTGTTTTTTTTTTTTGTACTTTCCCGGAAATTTTTAACTGACAGCTGACGACATATAAGCTTAGACCCGCAAGGTGAAAGATCGTTGGTTAAAGCGCTAATCTGAGTAAGAAAACGGATGTGCGCAAACGCAAAACAATCAAAATAATCGCCATTTTCATGGAATCAAACCAGATGCAGTTTCAAAATTTAGGATGACAACTTTCTCTGATCATTTTTGGGTATTTAAATAAATAAGGTTTTCAGAGACGGACTATGAGATGACATTTACTTGAAAAAAGCGGTGAAAAAGCGACACCATTTCATGCAATTGACACTTGAAAAGGGGGTGTTGTCTAGATCATGTTTTATATCATCGTGTGTTCATATTTGCATTTTACCACTGTGCCTCAAATGCATATTCATAATTTCTGCATCCCCAGTACTATTTCATTCATTTGAATATTTGATATAATATCAGTATCATTTCTGTGACAAGGAAACAATTTATAACCTTGAAGCTCTTTAGACTTTACCTTTAGTTACTTCCCTTTCCCTGTTTCCATTTATTCACCAGGATACAATCAATTAACCTTATTACTATAAGTAAATCTGCAACACTTGATCTTATGATGTCAAACAATCACTTTTCCTTGGTGGCATCAGGCATTTGTTATTATGTCTTATGATGTAAAAATTCTACAGGAACTTTTGTGATGTCTAGAAATTGGCAATAAGGTGTAAAGACCAATGTTGAGTTTTTCAGGGTCATAGTTTACAAAGACTCAAGTTGATTGATTATGTAACTCTGGACTCTACTATTCTACAAATTCTGTCCATTTACTTCCAATGAAGATTCTAATCTTAAGATCAATCCATTGACTTATATATATCAATAATTTACTTCCAATGAAGATTCTTATCTTAAGATCAATCCATTGACTTATATATATCAATATTATCGTCTTGCATGTCCATATGACCATGCAATAATGCACTCAGAAAACTTCCACCTTGTCTGGAATTTAGCACAATTTTTAATATTTAAATGTTGCTTCCTGACACTGATGTATTTTGACATTACTTATATTAATTGCTAGGCGTTGAATAAACTCAATTTATACCAAACACATTTATCTACTTTACACAACAATATATCATGCTGTGATTGACTGGAAATTGGTTCAACAATTGAAATGAAGATTTCTAAAATATGCATATTTTAGGAATTTCAAAATGTGGCTGAAAATATTAATTTGGCTTAGCTGACAATGGCTGATGTGGAAATTTTGAAATGTTTTATAAAAATTGCAAATCCGCTTTTCCTGTACATGTGTTGTTTCTAGGATATCTGGAAATTTTCTTGTATTTGTTTTTCTTTGCCAAAATTGTATAAAGAAAATTTGCTTATAATAATTGAAATCGTCCCTTAGATCCTTAAACAATTAGTTACATTGAAACAGGTCAGAAAACACCTGATGTTTTAAAAAAAAAACTACATGTACATATGTAGATGTACTTAAAAAAGCAATGTTGACTAAATGGCAAAAAAAGATATAAATTACGAAATATATATGTGATTACATTTGGGAAGGCAAGTATGTATCATGCCGTATTGTTTTGGTCAGAAGTACATGTATAACCAATATTTTTTTTTTTTTTAGGGAGAAAAGAACAATGGCTTCTATGTGCTGTATCATAATATGAAACATGGCCAGACGGCTTCTAAAGACTTCATAGACTTTCTGAGAGAAAGGTATTTTTAACTTATGAATACCTGTACTACTATAAAAAAAAAAGAAGATCTGGTATGATTGCCAATGAGACAACTCTCAACAAGAGACTGAATGACACAGGAATTATCAATTATAGGTCACAGTACAGCCTTCAACAATGAGCAAAGCTGATACCACATAGTCAGTTATAAAAGGCTCTAAATGACAAATGTAAAACAATTCAAATAAGAAAACTAATGGCCTAATTTATGTACAAAAAATTATGTACTATGATTCTTTACGAAACCATTCTAAGAGAAAGATAATCTGGACTGATACATGTCATGCATGTACTATTATGTTTCTTAAAAATACAAAAACATTTACTTAATGAAGAAAAGAAAGAAAAAGTACATGCACACATTTGAATTAGGCCAAATAAAATTATATAAGTGTGATTCCAGTTACATCCCTTTAAAAACTAGGGTCAGTTGGTCTGCAATTTAAAAAAAAAATATTTTGGATTGTCAAAAAATGAAAAAAATATAACCGTGTGTTTACCATTTTAATTTGTAAAAAAACCCAGTCATTTTATGTTTTTAGTTAATTTTGTTGCATTCTGTAATGAATTTGTTGCATTTTATCCACAACTGATACTTCTGAGGGAGATTCAGATGACAAAAATTTGGGAATTTAATTGATTCTCAAAATCTGATCATTTGAAAATATATTTTTCAGAAATGTAAAAAAAAGGTCTAGGGTTGAGGGGTCTAAACTAGTGACAGTCAGGTAACTGGAACCACACATATATATTTTTATTTGGACTTGCAGTTTTTGACATGTATATATATATACATCCCAAAATTAGTTCTGTTCTCTCAATTTAGTTTGCCTCATGTTATTAGAATTAAACACAATGCTTACTACTAAAAACACAGATCAAGTTAGAATTTGGATGACAACACTTTTGCAGTTCTTGAATTATGTCCCTTTATAAACTGAAAAATGGCTGAATTGGTCATATACATACAAGCATCTGTGTCTATTGAGCTAATTATTTTTTTTTACTTTAAATTATGTAAAGAAACAGAATCAGGGTACATGTTGATGAGACAGCAACATAAAGACACAAAACCAAAAAGCCATCTGACAGTCAATATATAGCCTGGAGTAATATAGACTAGTATCTATAATAAATGTGGAGTTTAAATCACTCCAAATCTAGAAAAGTTTGGAATAAATATTACTGAGACAAAGGTCTCTCACCAGTACAGAAGTATTCCATATCCCTTAATAAATTAAACATCATGTGGTATATTTGTTTTTTTCCAGTTGCACTGTAGAAGAAACTTACAGCAAACTATTAACCAAGCTAGCCAGAACTGCTACTAATAGTAGTCACACAGGGTAGGTAATTGTGGTTATTCAAAGTAAAATTTAATACTCAACAAAATTTTCAGTTACACAGGTATAACCAGAGTAAGCATGATCAGTCTTTGAAATGAAAGGAGAACTGTTTTAAAGTACTTTTATGTCTTGTTTTCATTATCTAGAAGAAGAAAAAACAGATGCATATGATAAAATGTTAGAACATTATGGTAAACTTCTTCACTTCAACTTTACCATGTACACTTCTGTCTGTGGTCATAATGTGATTTAATTGATCAATTGATCACTGCTAGTCATGTATGATCTTGAGGCCAAGTATATGTCAATACTGTTGAGAAAGAAGATGATCACTGCTAGTCATGTATGATCTTGAGGCCAAGTATATGTCAATACTGTTGAGAAAGAAGATGATCACTGCTAGTCATGTATGATCTTGAGGCCAAGTATATGTCAATACTGTTGAGAAAGAAGATGATCACTGCTAGTCATGTATGATCTTGAAGCCAAGTATATGTCAATACTGTTGAGAAAGAAGATGATCACTGCTAGTCATGTATGATCTTGAAGCCAAGTAGATGTCAATACTGTTGAGAAAGAAGAAAGTAATTTATAACATGTTGTTTACTTACTTAGAGAAACTATTGTTCATACTAATTTGATGGTTTTATAGGACATTTGCACCTTTTTGGAATGTGTTGAAAAGTTTAACAGAAAAGTTAGCTAGCCTGCATATGCAGTTAGTTCTCACATGGAACGACCTTATTAAGGATGTAGCTAGATACAATGATGAACAACATAAACGTCACAAAGCAGTAAGTATAATGACAGAATCATTTCATGATTGAAGTCAATTAATTAACACTGTTGGGAGATGATTTAAAAAGTGAAGTAGAGTAAAGTGAGATTGTTAAAATCTAAAATTTAATGTAATGACTTAATGTGTGTATTTGCATAAATTGCTCACAGTAATCTCTGTTTTGTATTTGCATTATAGACATGATAGGCTTGACTGATTTCATCTCTGTTTTGTACTTGCACTATAGACATGATAGGCTTGACTGATTTCATCTCTGTTTTGTACTTGCATTATAGACATGATAGGCTTGACTGATTTCATCTCTGTTTTGTACTTGCACTATAGAATGATAGACTTGACTGATTTCATCTCTGTTTTGTACTTGCATTATAGAATGATAGACTTGACTGATTTCATCTCTGTTTTGTACTTGCACTATAGAATGATAGACTTGACTGATTTCATCTCTGTTTTGTACTTGCACTATAGACATGATAGACTTGACTGATTTCATCTCTGTTTTGTACTTGCACTATAGAATGATAGACTTGACTGATTTCATCTCTGTTTTGTACTTGCATTACAGAATGATAGACTTGACTGATTTCATCTCTGTTTTGTACTTGCACTATAGACATGATAGACTAGACTGATTTCATCTCTGTTTTGTACTTGCATTATAGAATGATAGACGACTGATTTCATCTCTGTTTTGTACTTGCACTATAGACATGATAGACTTGACTGATTTCATCTCTGTTTTGTACTTGCACTATAGAATGATAGACTTGACTGATTTCATCTCTGTTTTGTACTTGCACTATAGAATGATAGACTAGACTGATTTCATCTCTGTTTTGTACTTGCACTATAGACATGATAGACTTGACTGATTTCATCTCTGTTTTGTACTTGCACTATAGACATGATAGACTTGACTGATTTCATCTCTGTTTTGTACTTGCACTATAGACATGATAGACTTGACTGATTTCATCTCTGTTTTGTACTTGCACTATAGACATGATAGACTTGACTGATTTCATCTCTGTTTTGTATTTGCATTATAGAATGATAGACGACTGATTTCATCTCTGTTTTGTACTTGCACTATAGAATGATAGACTTGACTGATTTCATCTCTGTTTTGTACTTGCATTATAGAATGATATACTTACTAATTTCTCTTAGTGTGCATTGATAATTAAAGTGTGTTTGGTTGAAGAAACATTTGTTTTTGTTTTGTTCTGAAAAGCTTATATAGTGTAGAATAAACTTCAACTTCATTGATTAATATAAAAATCATGAATAAAGAATTTTAAAGAAAGATAACTTATAATTGCTGCCTATATACATATGATAATCAATATATTTCAGATAAAAGATGGTGAATCCAGTACACTGGAACAGGTTACAGCTATACAGAACAACACAACAGCTCTTCACAAGGTAAAAGAAAATAAAGATACCCATGTGTTGTTAAATGGAGAAAAGATTCTCTGTCATACATTCATAAAAATGTTTTGAGGATCACACTATCAGGGAAAACAATATTTTGTGGATACCTTATTAATTGATTTATAATTTGTTATTGTTTCATAGTAGATGGTTTATGTTACAATAATTGTTGGTTGTTTTTTGTTCTGATTTTATGTAAATTGCTAATTATTTGTGGTCAAATCCCTTATGACAAGCATTATTGGATGTTAAGGTAGCACAATACAAATAATTATATCATAATGAAATTTTCACAATTTGAAAGATTAATCTTTCTTCTTTCTTTTGGTACTTCATTTATAAAATTTAAAGAAAGATGAGTGGAATTACATCAGTTTAAAGGTGTCTGATTGGGGATTAAAAATCTTTGTATTGTGCTACCTTAAGCAAGCTACAAGCAATCTTGTGGCATGTAACTTTAAAACATCATAACCTTTTTATTAGCTCACCTGGCCCGAAGGGCCAAGTGAGCTTTTCCCATCACTTGGCGTCCGGCGTCGTCGTCCGGCGTCTTTAACTTTTACAAAAATCTTCTCCTCTGAAACTACTGGGCCAAATTAAACCAAACTTGGTTACAATCATCATTGGGGTATCTAGTTTTAAAAAATGTGTGGCGTGACCCGGCCAACCAACCAAGATGGCCGCCATGGCTAAAAATAGAACATAGGGGTAAAATGCAGTTTTTGGCTTATAACTCAAAAACCAAAGCATTTAGAGCAAATCTGACATGGGGGAAAAATTGTTTATCAGGTCAAGATCTATCTGCCCTCAAATTTTCAAATGAATGCGACAACCCGTTATTGGGTTGCTGCCCCTGAACTGGTAATTTTTTGGGAATTTTTGCTGTTTTTGGCTATTATCTTGAATATTATTATAGATAGAGATAAACTGTAAACAGCAATAATGTTCAGCAAAGTGAGATTTACAAATAAGTCGACATGACCAAAATGGTCAGTTGACCCCTTTAGGAGTTATTGCCCTTTATAGTCAATTTTTAACCATTTTTCGTAAATCTTAGTAATCTTTTACAAAAATCTTCTCCTCTGAAACTACTGGGCCAAATTAATCCAAACTTGGCCATAATCATCTTTGGGATATCTAGTTTAAAAAATGTGTTGCGTGACCCAGCCAACCAACCAAGATGGCCGCCATGGCTAAAAATAGAACATAGGGGTAAAATGCAGTTTTTGGCTTATAACTCAAAAACCAAAGCATTAGAGCAAATCTGACATGCGGTAAAAGTGTTTATCAGGTCAAGATCTATCTGTCCTGAAATTTTCAGATGAATCTGACAACCTGTTGTTGGGTTGCTGCCCCTGAATTGGTAATTTTAAGGAAATTTTGCTGTTTTTGGTTATTATCTTGAATATTATTATAGATAGAGATAAACTGTAAACAGCAATAATGTTCAGCAAAGTAAGATTTACAAATAAGTCAGCATGACCAAAATGGTCAGTTGACCCCTGAAGGAGTTATTGCCCTTTATAGTCAATTTTTAACCATTTTTTCGTAAATCTTAGTAATCTTTTACAAAAATCTTTTTCTCTGAAACTACTGGGCCAAATTAAACTAAACTTGGCCACAATCATCATAGGGGTAACTTGTTTAAAAAATGTGTGGCGTGACCCGGCCAACCAACCAAGATGGCCGCCATGGCTAAAAATAGAACATAGGGGTAAAATGCAGTTTTTGGCTTATAACTCAAAAACCAAAGCATTTAGAGCAAATCTGACATGGGGTAAAATTGTTTATCAGGTCAAGATCTATCTGCCCTCAAATTTTCAGATGAATCCGATAACCCGTTGTTGGGTTGCTGCCCCTAAATTGGTAATTTTAAGGAAATTTTACTGTTTTTTATTATTTTGAATATTATTATAGATAGAGATAAACTGTAAACAGCAATAATGTTCAGCAAAGTAAGATTTACAAATTAGTGAACTTGACTGAAATGGTCAGTTGACCCCTTTAGGAGTTATTGCCCTTTATAGTCAATTTTTAACCATTTTTCGTAAATCTTACTAACCTTTTACAAAAATCTTCTTCTCTGAAACTACTGGGCCAAATTAATCCAAACTTGGCCACAATCATCTTTGGGGTATCTAGTTTAAAAAATTTGTCCGGTGACCCGGCCATCCAACCAAGATGGCTGCCATAGCTAAAAATAAAACATAGGGGTTAAATACAGTTTTTGGCTTATAACTCAAAAACCAAAGCATTTAGAGCAAATCTGACATGGGTTGAATTGTTTATCAGGTCAAAATCTATCTGCCCTGAAATTTTCGGATGAATCCGACAACCCGTTGTTGGGTTGCTGCCCCTAAATTGGTAATTTTAAGGAAATTTTACTGTTGTGGGTTATTATCTTGAATATTATTATAGATAGAGATAAACTTTAAACAGCAATAATGTACAGCAAAGTAAGATTTACAAATAAGTCAACATGACTGAAATGGTCAATTGACCCCCTAAGGAGTTATTGTCCTTTATAGTCAATTTTTAACAATTTTCATAAAATTTGTAAATTTTTACAAACATTTTTTACTGAAACTACTGGGCCAAGTTCATTATAGATAGAGATAATTGTAAGCAGCAAGAATGTTCAGTAAAGTAAGATGTACAAACACATTATCATCACCAAAACACAATTTTGTCATGAATCCATCTTCTTCCTTTGTTTAATATTCACATAGACCAAGGTGAGCGACACAGGCTCTTTAGAGCCTCTAGTTAACCAATACAAGGTTACAAAGTTATAATTTTCTCTGCTTCATTTGTACTTTAGTATATGTGTGATAATCTATAGATATAAAAATGATTGAAAATGGTATAGTAATTTGTTTTTATTTTCTTCAAGGCAAAAGAGTTGTATCATGCCAGATGTTTAGAGCTGGAGAGACTAAAAAGAGATAATGCTCCTCAAAAAGATGTAGAAAAGGTAAATTCATTTGTCTTTGAATTGGAACAATGATATTGTTATATAACATTATTTATATGTCCATATAGCCATATAGCCTGATAATAAGGCTATTCCATTAAAATGTATGTAAGAGTGTAGGAAGGGAAGTTTAATTATTAAATGTGGTTCACATGTCTTTTTAGCTCACCTGGCCCGAAGGGCCAAGTGAGCTTTTCCCATCACTTGGCGTCCGTCGTCGTAAACTTTTACAAAAATCTTCTCCTCTAAAACTACTGGGCCAAATTAAACCAAACTTGGCCACAATCATCATTGGAGTATCTAGTTTAAAAAATGTGTGGCGTGACCCGGCCAACCAACCAAGATGACCGCCATGGCTAAAAATAGAACATAGGGGTAAAATGCAGTTTTTGGCTTATAACTCAAAAACCAAAGCATTTAGAGCAAATCTGACATGGGGTAAAATTGTTTATCAGGTCAAGATCTTTCTGCCCTCAAATTTTCAGATGAATCCGACAACCCGTTGTTGGGTTGCTGCCCCTGAATTGGTAATTTTAGGGAATTTTTGCTGTTTTTGGTTATTATCTTGAATATTATTATAGATAGAGATAAACTGTAAACAGCAATAATGTTCAGCAAAGTTAGATTTACAAATAAGTCAACATGACCAAAATGGTCAGTTGACCCCTTTAGGAGTTATTGACCTTTATAGTCAATTTTTAACCATTTTTCGTAAATTTTATAAATCTTTTACAAAAATCTTCTCCTCTGAAACTACTGGGCCAAATTATTCTAAACTTGGCCACAATCATCTTTTGGGGTATCTAATTTAAAAAAAAATGTGTCCGGTGACCTGGCCATCCAACCAAAATGGCTGCCACGGCTAAAAATAAAACATAGGGGTAAAATGCAGTTTTTGGCTTAAAACTCAAAAACCGAAGCATTTAGAGAAAATATGACAGGGTTATATTGTCTATCAGGTCAAGATCTATCTGCCCTGATATTTTCACATGGATCGGACAATCCGTTGTTAGGTTACTGCCCTAAATTGGTAATTTTAAGTAAATTTTGCCGTTTTTTGTTATTATCTTGAATATTATTATAGATAGAGATAAGCTGTAAACAGCAATAATGTTCAGCAAAACAAGATCTACAAATAAGTTTTCATTACCAAAATAGTCAATTGACCCCTTAAGGAGTTATTGCCCTTTATAGTTAATTTTTAGCATTTTTCATAAATTTTTGTAAATTTTTAGAAAATATTTTCCACTGTAATTACTGGGCCAAGTTCATTATAGATAGAGATAATTGTAGCAACAAGAATGTTCAGTAAAGTAAGATCTACAAACACATAACCATCACCAGAACACAATTATGTCATCTATTTATCTGTGTCCATTGTTTAATATGCACATAGACCAAGGTGAGCGACACAGTCTCTTGAGAGCCTCTAGTTTCAGTATGCTTCTATTATTTTTACCATTATGCAAAATTATCTAAAAATGGTTCTTGGTTGTAGGGATATTTTTAAATTCCATGCCCGCCCTCTTATATACATTTTAATGGAATAGCCCTTAGCAATAAACTAATTTTGGTTAGGTACATAATTTGTTATCTAAGTTTTATCATCCTTTAAGTCATGGGACATAATTTATAGGATTATATTATCATATCCCTTTAAATAATACAGTCAAATATTGGAATATCCTTTATTCAGTGAGCCTGTTCATTTTGTTGATATTAAGCCAATCAATTGATTTGTAGGAAAATACCTGAATGGTGGCTATCATCATATATCTTACTTTATTTTAAACAATTTCTGCAATTTTTATTTCAGTCTGAAGTAAAGTACAAGAAAGCAAGTAAGTCATTCAATTTTTTTAAAGATGGGTTTTGCTCATTGTTTAAGTCATAATGGTTATATCTTCTATATCATTTGGTCTGGAGGTAAAAATGTCTCATTTGCAATTAAATATTTTCTTTTTTTTTTAAAACATAAATATTTTCAGTGGCTGTCATTGTCATGATTTAAACAAAATTGTTTTATACATATTCCATTTCTAATCAAATTCTCTGTCAGATGTGTAAAAATAAAACAGTTTTGCATGTAGTGTTCTGACAAGCATGTGGTAAATGAAAATTCCCACTTAGTGTTCTTTACCATATTAGAAAGAAAATAAAACAGTTGTAACAAATATAACTGTTACTGTAAATTCAAAAATAATTGCATGCATTTATTAATGTGATTTTAATTGTTGCCATATAAAGAACAATCCTGTTTAATAAGAATTCAAAAAACTCAAAATGCGAGTTTAAATTAATGCGATTATAACCCTGACACATTTTTTGCAATAATAAAAACTTCGCAATAATTTCTGCATTTACAGTAATTGTATACTGTGTTTTGTGAATAGACCAATAATAGTACATTTTAAATAATTGCTGCATTTATTTTAGGTGATGATTACAAGTCTCTCCTTGAAAAATATGAAACTATTAGAAATAATTTTGAAAATAAGATGATGGACTCATGTAAAGTAAGTTCTTACCAATATGTTTTAAAGAAGTTTACAAAGAAGTAAAAGGGTGTAATAAATTATGTTGAATACTTTGTTTCTATATATCAAGATAGACATCTGGACATTGCTGGACACAATAAAACAAAGCAGAGAAATTCGTTCTACAGAAATGTATGTCATACACAAATGGTGACAATATTTGAGGGAAGAACAGAAAATATATGACCGATTCATACTGTATAAAATTTATAAGCATTTAATCAGGCATTAAAGATTTACAAAGGACTATTGTACATTGATGATGAGGTTCATTTCTTTGACTTCTTTTTGAAATTCATTTGCCAGGAATAATTTTATCAAATTTGTTGTATTTTAGCATTTCCAAGAGGTAGAAGAGGAACATATATGTCAAATGAAAGACTTTATTGATACCTATGCAAAAGCTTGGGAGAATGAACATGCATTGAGAGGACAGGTAATCACACATATAAATATATGAAGAACATTAAGTGTAAGATACCATATTCATTGAAGTCTGTAAAAAAAATAATGACAAAATAATCAAGTAGGATTTAATTGACTGTTACAGAATATCTGTGTCGGGGATGTCCAGGGATATGTTTTTAAATGTCTGCCATAATCTTGTCCTTTTTTCCTCAATTTTGAGATCTGATTGAGACTATTTACAAATATGTTCATGCCATGAACATCACAACTGGTACCATATGTGGAGAAAGAATTAGCAAACACTTGAATTATTCAATACAGTGAATCAACTAACTTTATATGTTTCTCCAGCATGTCCAGTACTATTGATCAGAAATAACTTCATGTATGAACTGCATTTTACAGGGGAAAATGTAATGTGATAGCGATTTTGGAATCAAGATGAATAGTTCCCTTTTCTAATACTTTGAATTACATTGAGGGTAGGCTTAGCACAACAACTTGTGTAACTTTCTTTTCATCATAGAGATGAAGTTCTTACATACTAAATATTCTTATTGTCGCAGTGGAGGGGGCATTAAGTTTTACCTTTGTTATTTAAAGTTTTTGGAAATTTTTGTGCTAATTGAATCACTATAATTATTCTATTTTCAGGTGCACAATGAATTTAAAACAACATGTGATGAATTGACTGTACAGAAATTATTAGATTCTTTTATAACATCAAAACAAACAGGAAAAATTAAACCAGGTACACAATTAATTGAGCTTCAAAAGTCAGAAAAGTGTATTTAAAACTGGAATTACCTTGCATTTTATTTCATTTTTAAAACAATTTTTACGTTTACAAAGACACACTGGTATAAGTTCTATCGTCAGACAGCCTTCAATGTAATAAATTGTGATTTTTCAACTAGAAAACAAATAAACAAGAAAGTATGAGTATCTAATATAGACAATGAAAAATTCATTATAACAAAAAATAAGCTGAGACTTGTTAAGAAATCATGTTAAATGTATTGAATAATGTACTTATGTTAAATTATACAACACAATGTTTTAACATTTAATTACAACAACATGTTATTATTTTGCTCAGCTATACAAAGCTGGGAATATACAGGTACTAATTTTATATTCATGCTTGCAATTGTTTTATTAATGTTATGAGATCCAATCAATCCTGGCAGTTTTAGTTGCAGCACATTATTTAAACCATTCATTTTATTTCAAGGGAAGGGATTGTTATCAATATTTTTTTAATTTTTTTTTTATAGTATGATTGCATGATTGTCAGGTCCATTGGAAGTGGATGACAAATTCTTCTGTTTAATGTCCTGATTTAGTTGGTTTTTTTTCCACGTTGAAAAGAATATAGCAATTGCCCCCCTTTCTGATTATATTCCGCATATTTACTTTTTTATTACAATATATATTTGGTCAGATTTCTTTGACATATTCCCCATTTCCATTCTCATGTTTTATTTTTTTTAATTGGTATTTATAAATCACTAAATGATAAGTTTTATGCTGAATGATGCACTTGTTCATGTTGTAGCTGCATGGAGCATCCTAGAATAGTTTAATTAGCATAAGATTTCTATTTCTAATTATGAATCAGTTTAATTGGCTACTGAAAATTGAAATGTGAAGGATAAAGATATGTGGAAACATCAAAAAAATATAAATTCCTTGGAATTGATATGTATTAGGATATTCTTAAATCTGTCCTAATTTTTAAAAGTTAGATACATTGTTTGAATTCTTAAAAAATCTTAAAGCTGAATGTCGCAGAGGAATCAGCAGAAATTTGTTAACATATTACCATTAATTTTTAGCTCAGCTGGCCCGAAGGGCTAAGTGAGCTTTTCTCATCACTTCGCGTCCAGCGTCCTGGGTCCGTCATCGTTGTCCGTTGTCCTAAACTTTTACAAAAATCTTCTCCTCTGAAACTACTGGGCCAAATTAAACCAAACTTGGCCATAATCATCATTAGGGTATCTAGTTTAAAAATGTGTCCGGTGATCCGGCCAACCAACCAAGATGGCTGCCATGGCTAAAAATAGAACAGAGAGTACAATGCAGTTTTTGGCTTATATCTCAAAATTCACAGCATTTAGAGCAATTCTCACAAGGGTAAAGTTGTTTATCAGGTCAATTTCTATCTGCCCTGAAATCTTCAGATGAATGGGACAATCCGTTTTTGGTTGCTGCCCCTGAATTGGTAATTTTATGGAAATTTTGCAGTTTTTGGTTATTATCTTGAATATTATTATAGATAGAGATAAACTGTAAACAGCAATAATGTACAGCAAAGTAAGACCTAAAGATAAGCCAACATGACCAAATTGGTCAATTGACCCCCTAAGGAGTTATTTCTCTTTATAGTCAATTTTTACTAACATTTTCAACTGTAACTACTTGGCCAAGTTCATTATAGATAGAGATAATTGTAAGCAGCAAGAATGTTCAGTAATGTAAGATCTACAAACACATCACCATCACACAATCTTGTCATGAATCCATCTGTGTCCTTCGTTTATTAGTGACATAGACCAAGGTGGGCGACACAGGCTCTTTAGAGCCTCTAGTTGATAGAATGTTTTTTAGAGCTGAATAAAAATAATCACCGGAGTTTTGGAAATCATTTTAAACGATATTGTTTAAAAGGATATATATTTTTTTTAATAATATGGTAAGAAACTTAATAGGGTAGCATGCATTTATTACATGATTTAGGAAAAGCTCAATGAAAATGAAAAGAAGGGCAGATAAAAGTGTTTACATCTTCAATCATAGAAGAATACTTTTAGCCTCTTAGATTTTAAAAAGGACTTGCATTAGATGGGTTATATGATTGGCTCTTTAGGGATGATCGTTGCATAGTAACTAAGATTTTTTTATGATCCTGTTTTGTTTAGTTTAAATGTGGTCTAATTATATATTTAGGTCCATTGGAGTTTATGGAACCTGACTTGTCCAGTTTACCAGCACCAAGGCCCATGTCACCAGAACCGACTGAGGCTAAGCGAGAAAGTTTAACAGAAAAGACCAGACCAGGTGAGGGAGAGAGTACACTTCAAGACTGAAATAATTTGCTACACTGACAAAAATATAATGCAAAGTGCAAATTCAAAATTTTACTTGAATATTTAAAATCAACAATTTCTGTTTTCTGCAAAAGACATGCCTAATTTTAATACATTAGCTTTTGGAAAAATGTACAGATTATTTCAAATTAAAATATACCAGAAATATTAAATGCTTTCAGACTGCTGTGTCTACTAACATGATGTTTAATTGGCTTTGGGTTATTACTGACATTTCATGTATACAATGTTTTTTGGGGTTAATTGTGACGGTTCTTTTATATAGGATTAGGTACATATATAGTTTCTTCTAGTTTATTCTTTACATTTATGTTTTGGAAAAGTCGGTAACTATTATTTCTTCAATTAGGTAATACAAATTTTGTAGTTTATTTAAATTCTCAATTTTTTAATTGATTTGAAACTAGTTTTCAATATTATGATGCTCAAATACCTGTAGCATTAGAGCGTAATTAAACTATATACAGAAATGACACAAAATTGAATTGAAAGTTATTCTTTACAATGGATATTTTTTGCTGAAACTTTTTTAAGATAATTTCCATTCTTTTTCAGATATGATATTAAACCTGGGTGTGTATTTTTTGTTTGCTTTACCTCCCCTTTCCCTCCTAACATGAAATGTCAGCTAAATGTTCTCAGTTTGATCTACATGATTATATGCTATTGTTCTTGTTTGAGAATTTGATGCATTAAATCAAAGTTGATTGTGTGTCCATTACTTTGTGATGATCTGTCCTCAATTAACAGTCCATTGGAACGGTGTGATTTCATTTGTCAAATGTTGTCAAGTAATAACTGAAAATTTGAGTTCCCATTGTCTTTTATTTCAATGTTCAATTTTGCCCCACTAAAAAGCCCAAAAGATGTGCTTAAATGCTTAGTTTAACAAAATTTCAATATATATTTTAAGTTAAAAACTTATAATAAAGTTAATTTTCTTCCTATACAGGTATGATTTTCATTAGATTATTTCAAGTGGGAATTATTTGTTTTTTGCGATCATTTTATTTTGAAGTCATTTTAAACTTGTTTTCTATAATTGAGAAATGAAGTTCAGACTTACAGTACTTAAATCTGCAAAGATGATCAAAAGACTTTTATTGCTAAGGTATTTTGAAAGTAAAATGAATTTACACCCAATCTGGATAATAATGAAGTACCACATTTTCTTAATTTTATAAGTCTGTTCTACAACAAAAATATATTCTGGTTGATATATGTTAACAACAATAATATATTACGTGTGATATAGTGGAAGTTGTATTAAAGTTACCTGTAAGACTAATTGAAGACAGAATCTCATATAAATGAATCCTGAAAAGATGATATCAATTAAAAAAATCTTTTTGATGCAATATTAATATGACTTTGAAAGATGAATATTCAGTTCAGTGATTAATACTTAACCATTGAGACAATATATCTAGTTAATAATAAAGATGACCACCTTACTTTACAGACTCGACAGGGAGTCCTGTTCCAACTGACCAGCCCGGTCCTCTAAGTAGAAGTGTAAAGTTACGAGTTTCCAAAACATGTAATTAGTCTATCACTCTTTGCTGTCAGTGAGCATATGGTTGATCGGTTTTTGTGTTAATTTTAGTTGGTGTGTCAGTGTGTGCATGCTCTAACTTTTGATTAATATATGCGTTGTAGAAATTGTACGTTTTGCTATTGGCAGCTACTGTTATGTTTATTTCTTTTGTAGCTAGTTGCTCTATACAGCTTCATTTTATTTGTGCTTAATTTACTATTGAGTTTTTTCATGGAGTAAGGCCTTAAAACGTTTTTAGCCTCATTGAGAAAAAAATATCCTGTAATTTTTTAATGAAGTTGAACGTAAAATAATTACATTCTTTACAGTTACCACTAAACTTGTGAGGTTAACCTTGTCAAACAAAAATGTCAGCTTTAACTATTTTCCTGTCTCCTTGTACAATACCTATCATTAATATTTACATCAATCACCTTGTATCAAAAGTATTGAATTTTCAAAAAACACATCTACCACAAATGCCAATGTGTCTTCATAGAGGGAAGATAAAAGGAAGCTTTCTCATTTTTTGGTACAAAGTCCAACCAAACATGAATTATTTATCGAAACAGTTGTTTCTATTACACACAAAATATTTTTTTTCAAAGGGTTTGAGGATATCAAATGTTAGTATGGAATTTAGAATTTGCTTACACTTTAACAGTTCTTTTCTGAAAATATGCAACAAGTTAATTTTCGGCACAAATAATAACATGCAAAGTTAATACTATCAATTGTCAATCCTTTACATGTAGCCCAGATTAATAATGTAAAATGCCCAGCCAGATTTAAAATGTATAAGGGATGCAGTTTCTGTAAAATCACTTTTAACAGTATTTCACTCCTTCAGTATAAAGTATACTGTTACAACTGCATTGGCTTGAGTGCTTAGATTTAACATGCCCTGACTTAACAATGCTTTAGGGCTAAACTCTGTTAATTCTTACTGCAGTTAACTTCATTGTGACTGTAAACATGAAAATATCAAAATATTTTTTCTTCATTATTTTATTGTATTGTATGTATTGGTTATTTAATATATTTAGAATGTTATCTTGTTCAAATAATCATGCAGAATTTTTTTTAGATAATGTAGTTAAGTTTGTTTACAGAAATCTCTGTAAAAGACATATTTTTATTAGCTTATTTTTTTCAAATTTTCTCCTTTAAAAACTTCATAAGCACAAGTTTTGTAATTTAAGGGAATTAAGTATTGAAACGATTTTCAAATTATCCTACTTTTGTTGTTGATTTAATAGCAAACATGGATTTGTGGTACATTATTCATATAAAAATCCTATGGAAACACTCTTTTTCTCTGCAAGAATTTGTCCAAGTACAACTTATTTTGACAGAAATAATCTATGGAAAACCACTATTAATGAATCTCATTGGTTCAGATCAGAGGAAGAACATGGCCATTTTATTAAATCTTATCCTGAAACTTAAATGTAAAATGTGTCTAAGCTATAAGGTATTGCTAAAGCCATATGAAGAGAAATTTGTCAAAATTATATTGCATTATGCAATTAAGAGGTTAATTTGCCAGTTGAGCCATATTTGAAATTCTAATTACACATGTATGCTATGTATTGCATCTCCAGATTTTAGCAAAAACTAAAGGTAATATATTTAATACGCAAATACATATTTTGATATTTCGACAAGACATGTTATTTTAATTTTAGTTGCTCTGATCATCTCAGTCAAATGGCCTTGCATATCCACATAGTTTAGATTGGAAAAACCATGAAATAATGTTTTTCAAGTTCTAAAACAAATATTGACAAGGAAGTTTAATACATGTTATGTAGATAGTTTGAAGAATTATTGAGTTTTGAACAAACATCATAAATTTACAACAGTCAGTTGTGACACTAAATAAATTTCCTATTTATAAAACTCCTAGTACATTTGTTATCTCAGAATGATAACTAAATCTTTACTTAGGTTTGTTCTAATATGACGTCTGTGTTTCATCTTACATTTTTACAAAGTTAAGTACTTAACTGTCTTATAAATATTTATTTTATTTTTTTATTTGACGTTTTATGCACCTATGTTATGTTTACCAAACTTTTGCTTTTTTCAGTTACATTTATAAAGATTGCTTTTGGATAATAAGAAATTTAGTAATATTACTTCCTGTTTGTAAATGCTTGCTTATTTATAGCATGATTCTATAGAAATCTGCAATGTCCGAAGCTGACTCTATTTATCACTATTTAATGCATATAGTTCAAATATATAATTAGTGTAGTAATTTTATAAGACTTTAGATTTCCTGTCAAATATTTATTATAAAAGAATCATGATAAATGTGTGTTTAACATTGTTGCATGTTTAGTCCTAGTAATGGTACGGTTGCACCTAACCTTTTAATTGAAAAGTCACAAAGTTATTAAAATAAAAATGAAGTTATACTCAGTATTTATGATCACGACATTGCTGAAAAAGATATAGCACAGTATGCCTTTAAATGTGACATGTTTATTTTGGGTTGCATGCAGATTCCCAGATGATATCCCATTCCTCATAAATGCTTGTGTTATAATGTCTCATAAATATCAGAAAAAGATTAAATTTTTAAGAATGCAATTTCCCATGTATAAGTTACTTAAGTAAACATGAAATCCAGATAGACAGCATGAACCAACATACAGTTATTCTGATTTGTTTAAAGGGTTCCTAAAGAAGAATAGAAAGAAAGAAAAGAAGAAGAAAAAGAAGGAGAAAGATGACAAAGGCAACGATGATAAGGCAGACACAGAATCAGTGTAAGTATTTTACCGACCTTTCAAGGGCTGTATAGCTAGTCAAGGTCGTTAAAAACTTCCATTTGTTGTAAGTATCCTAACATGCTCTAGGGTACTTCTGGATTGTAATGGATTCATGACATATTTGTCACTGTAGCTAATTTTTATTATTTTTGCCTAGTAGTGACCGAGTCGGAAAAAAAAGGTTGCTGTTACGACAGCAGAGACTGCTGTGGTATCATGGCGGCATCATCAATTTGTTAAAATTTTGTGATAAGACCAGTTGAGTTTAAGGAAAGCCACTAATAGTAAAATAATGATATTTGGTAGACAGTTGTATAACCATTGGCACATCTAAAATTTGGTACAGGCGAGATATGTCTCTGTGTCAACAGCTTATGGTTATTGATTGAGGAAGAGGGATATGCATGTAGCATATTTGTACTTTTGAGCTCAATTTCTCCAATTGCATTATCAAATATACTGTAAATTCAGAAATTATTGCGTTCATTTATTATTGCGATTTTGTCGTTTTAAAAAAAATGCGATTTTAATTATTACGATTTTGAGAAAAGTCATGCTTAATTCAGTGAAGATATTACAAAATGCGAGTTTTAATTATTGCGTTTACAACTCTGTCGCATTATTCGCAATAATAAAAACCTCGCAATAATTTCTGAATTTACAGTAGTTATTATCTGTAGCTTTCTGTTTGGTTATTCATACTGTTTTTTACAAATACTTAAGCTATAAAGGTAGAACACATAGATAGATGTTATCCATTTTCTTCCTGTTTATTTATCATTATGTTGTTATGTTTCACAATATGTATTGATTTAAAATTTTAAGAGTAAATATAAGATTACATAGTCTATTTAAAGACAAGTTATGCACTGTCTATATGAATCATTTAGTTTTTCAGTATATGTAAATCTTTTGTAATAGTTAAAATAACAGACTGAAATATGATTAGGTGAAAGTAACCATGTACATTATAATTTATGGATACTAATTTTCGTTAATTCTATTGGACAAATGTTTGAATAGGTGAACCAAGGGTTAAATTGTTCAACAAAAAACATATAAATTGGTTTTTAAATAAAATAAATGATTCTATACTATTACAAAACTGACATATACCAGCATGGAAGAGGAAACTGGCATATACACATGTAGGTCTTGTAATGTTGTATAAAGAAGAAAGTCTTTTAATTATACAAATAAATGTTAATTATTTTATGTGGCAATGTTTCAGACCAGGTGGCAGGTAGGAGAGAGCATGATGCTTGTCAAAACCTCACATAATGAATGACCAGAGCAGCACTTGTCCTCAAATTCATTTAAATTTAAATTTTGTAAAGATAAAAAATTGTCTTTATTTCTTATATCATTCTAGTAGGTCAAACGAATGTGATAACAACTCAAATTTTCAATTTATTAAAATCTGCTTTCATCTCCTATAACACATGACAACATTCTTTAACGTTGTTACCATGTGGATTCTTCACCTTGACCTTCAATCTGAATGAAAAACAAATCATGTGTCTACACAAACAAGGATCTCACAGCACTCTGTTCTACATTTTTCACTGTAGACCTTCTGGAATCATCAAATTTTGTTTTAATGATACACTTCACACCTTCAAAATTTTGGGAGACAAACTTTTATTGGTCGTTGTAAGAAGTTTTAGAACAGAAATTAGATCCTTGAAAGTGAAGATCCAACAAATGATCTGTATTTCAATTAAATTGCTTGACCAAAAATTATATTCTACCAATTCTTCAGCTGTTTTAATCAGCATTTTAATATCTCCAATTAAATGAATGTCATATTGTTATATTTTCTTTATTGTGTATGTTACTAAATTGTAATTTTTTTCCAGGTAACGCTTTGTTTTCATTGATTGTTCTATAGAAAACAATTTTTAAAGTATATTTGAACAGTAAGAAACAGCTCTCAGTCACAGTTCAAAGATATTTTCATTTTCTGCCAGCACTTCAAAGTATAAACAATTGACTGAGAAATCATACTGTTTTAATTTAGGTCTTGATTCAATACCAAGGAAAATACTGATAGCTCATTTTGACGGTTTATATTGTCATGTTAATAGTGCATGAACCCACACAAATTGTACCTACTTATATGCTGTTACTCTAGAATGGAATAATTACAATGCTTTTAAATCCATAATTATAATTTTTTTTAGTTTGATGATAGTACAAAGTTAAGATATAACACAGTTGCTGAGGATTCCATCATTTTCATGGGTATCAATTTTCTTGGATTGAAGAAAATAAGTCAATTTAGTAGAAACTTGATTTCAATGTTTTGCCAAAGTCTACATACAAGTCAAAGGGAAATTTGTATTTCCATTTAACATTTAAACTTGTGGGTCATTTTTACCCACAAAATCCACCATAATAGGTATCTACGAATAATAATAGATCCACAGTATCTCTATATACTTTGATGTCTGAAATTTTATTTTTTAGTTTTGCAAACAAAAATGTATGTTTTTAAAAGTCATCTATAAATAAATCAAATATCCAATTTTCTTATTTCTCTTTTATGTCTTTTGCAGAGATACTCTTGAAGGGGTAAGTTAATATTTTTATTAATTTGTGTGCTGTAACCTCACCATGTTTTATAGTATTATTATGTATGTCTATGTATTTCTGTATACCATTGTATCAACATAGGTTCTTCAGAATAAAATATATATATATAACAATTTATGGAATATCAATGGTTTTAAACCAGATGTAATATGGAAATACAAAATGATCACTATATTGCAAAATAAAAGACAGTAAAATCTCTCTTAGAAAATAGCCTAAATCTTGAATAACTTAGAGAAACAAATTTAACTTCACAGTTTTGGTGCTATGCTTAATGATTAAAAATAAGAAATAATTTTTCTACATGATGATAGTAAATTGAACTTATAGTGAAGAGTATAATTCCCATCTATTTTGCTATTCCATGGTTCATAAGTCAAGATGGGATAAAGTACAAAGAAGTTTTTAACTGGTAAAACAGTCCTATATTATAATTCACACATCATCCCTTTCCAATTAATTCTTATTAATTTATTTTTATATTTCATTAGGATGATGGTTTAGTTGATGAAGAAGGTTTCAGAATCAGGCCAGATAATCCATTAGAAAATAATGGAGATAAAAATAGCTGGAATTCTAGTGATTCTGATTCTGATTCAGGTATGATTAACTTCTGACTTGGGTATGATTATCGCTTGATACAAGTAGGATAAACCCAGATATATGATATTCACTGAGGCCAACAGCTGAGGGTGAATATCATATCTCTGTCATTGATAAATCATTGTATCAAATATTAATGAAATCAAAAGTCAACACTTGTTTTATTATATGACATTTTATCCTTATTCCATTTTCAAAGATGATTTTAAAACTGCTTTCTGTGTTAATACCAAATATATCATGTGTGTTTGCTGTTGCTTATTTCATAAGTTAAAATATTTAATAAAGTTCACTAAAAACAAACACACCAAAAAAACAAGCAGAGGAAAGAGGAAAAAAATACACAGAAAACAAGAAGAAAATATCAGGAATTTACTTAACGTCATAAATCTATGTCATTGATGTTGCCTTGGAATATCTATATTAAAGTACTGGTAAACAGACAGTGTTAGAAATCTTATATTAACCTCTCAGGATTTTTGCTGCGGTGAATACCACGTTTCATCATAGAGTATTTCCTATGCTTTTTGTCAACAAGAAAACAGAAAATTTATAGTCATATGTATAATAAATGTGAATATCGCATACATTTGTGTTTTAATGAACCTGAATAAAACATTTCTTTCTTTCAAATTGACACAAATTATTTCTTGTAGATGATGAAAGTAAACGTAAAATAAAAGTAGAAATCCGACCGTTAAGTCCTAATGGTCCACTACAGGCTGGTACTGTGGATGAGATCAAAGAGAAAATGGTTGGATTAAGGCTCTCACCCACTGCTGTGGTAAGGATTTTAGTATAAGTATTATTGTAGTTTCTCTGAAAAACTGAAAAAAACCTGTTTATTGTTGGATACATGATCATTATACCCCCGCTTTATTATACTGTTTTACCTCTGTCTGTCCTTCCGTCAGTCAGTCCGTCCGTCCCATGAATATTTTTCGTCGCATTTTTCTCAGGAACTACAATACAAGGATTTCTGAAATTTGGTTTCAGGGTTTATCTAAGTCAGCTATACCGTGTGATGCGTTTTCAGATTGATCACTTGACAACTTCCAGTTTACCGAACACTTGTATGATTTTACACATGATCGCCAAGTTGAAAATTTTCGTCACATTTTTCTCAGGAACTACAATACAAGGATTTCTGAAATTTGGTTTCAGGATTTATATAAGTCAGCTATACCGTGTGATGCGTTTTCAGATTCATCACTCGACAACTTCCTGTTTACCGAACACTTGCATATTTTTACACTATTAATATTATCCACTTGCAGCGGGGGTATCATCAGTGAGCAGTAGCTCGCAGTTTCACTTGTTTTAGTAGATGTATGCATGTCTTTTGATAGTAGTTTGTATGCTGTAATTTTTATTTAGCTATCAACAATAGAATTTAAAAACATTATGATTCATTTCATGTATAAAAAAAAAGATTTGTCCATTCTTCAGTAAATTATATAGTTGCTCTGTTGCTTTATGTAAAATCTGAAGGATAGTTGTTCATTGGCAATCATACCTTATCTCTTGATTTTAAGGTCAACATGTTTTTGGATTTTGTTTAAAATATTTAGATTGCCATGAGAACCATATTTATCGCTATTTAATATAATTTTCCTTTGATCTTATTGACTGATAATTTTCTTTCTCTGCACAGTAGAGTGTTATGAAAAATTAGCGCTAGAAACTAAGGGTGCCTTTTCGACGTACCGACTCAAGCTAGAAAATCAATCTCATTGAGATGACTACTGATAATCTATAATTATAGGTGACTTGTAACAGGATGTTACGATGACTTATAGTTGTTTTAAAACTTCTGTGTCATTTGGTCTCTGGTGAGAGTTATCACATTGGCTATCATACCATTCTTTTTACTTTTTATTTTTATATTGAGAATATAAAAAGTAATCCTCCATTACAGAGGAAGAGAGCTCAGACACCTGTAGACAAGAAAATGAAAAGATCCCAGTCGGAATCAGATACCTTGGGGTAATTATATAATACAGTATTACTAATTATTAGTGTTGAACATTTATTCAATCCAAAATATTTCTAAATTGAAGCAAACTATCTGCTACTTAGAAGCTAATTATTTTCTAATGATATATTTTCTAATTCTCTTATGATTGTGATTCCCCCGTATGTTTTCATAATTTCTTTTAAACTATTTCACCACAATTGTCATTGATACACACATGTTTATGTTAGACGAGATTACTTGAAGGAATAAAAAAAAAAAAAGGGTAAACAGATTTTTTCCTTTTACATAAGTGTTTTACTGTTTTGAAAGTTGTCTTGCATTCAATATTTTCATTTAAAAAAAATACTTATTTTCCTTGTTGAAATATTTATGAAACTGTAAATGATTTACTACTTATCAGGAAGGACACAGGTAATAAGTAATTGTTTAAATACCCTCATTCATATATAATATATGTCCTTTTTTTTACAGGGAATCCCGTCCAAGCCAAAACCTGGACCTTTTAAACTTAGATTTTTTTAGTTCTTCTACTTCGTCTACCCCTATAGGAGGTGGATTTAACCTCCCGTCACCTTTGTCTCCTATGGCAGACATATCGAATAGTCTTTCTAGTACTCCAGCTTCAATTTCTACTACTCCTGCTTCTAATCCAAGTGAGTATTTGTAGATTATGTATATATTGATGAATAAAAAAAAAGACACTGATATGAATGAATTGTGCAACTAAAGAACATATGATCAAAATAAAAAAAAAGTGAGAAGCTTCAAAAGTGCTAGAATACCAAAAAGTTCATAAATAGGGGGAAAATAGCATCGTCAAAAGAAATAGAAGCTTAGTTTGAACAGAAAATATTTAGTTATTGAACTGTAACCATCTCAAATTTTAAATTAAAACTTTAATGAATTACATTTGACTAGTTATACCAACATTGATTCAAGTGTTATATACATATAAAAACTTGTGTTTCCATTTTCTGTAGATACATCCGATATATTAAATGGTAGTATTAGTCCTTCAACTAGTCTTCAATCCAAATCTGATAAACCTGATAATATATCATCAGCCTCCAGTCAACTTACCTCGCCATTAAATGGTAGTTTTAATTTACCAATGCCACCTCAGCGACCTCCCTCACGGACATCAGTAATAGCTCCACAGGTAAGTTGGGTAGCTGCCTTTACTGGCTAATAATGTAGAATATGCAGTGCTTTCTTTCTACGATGGGAATTTTATAAATTTTAATCAAGGTTCTTGCCCGTTTATGAGACATTTTATGGTATATCGTTGTCCATCTGTCTGTCTGTCTGTCTGTCTGTCTGCCCCTCGTCAATATGTCAGACATTAACTCAAACGCGCTTTATCCAATATGCATGAAACTTTGGTCTATTGACGTGAGCTCATTTTGTTTTTTTAGAAATTTCAGATATACCGTTTCTGAGTTTTAGGGTTTTATTCATTAAAAAAGGGGGGATTTTCCAGTTTTCTGACAATATCTCAAGATTGCTTTCACCAACTTGCAAGAAATTTTGGTGAATTGTTAACATCTATTGACATGAGCTCCCTTTCGATTTTTAGAAATTTTAGAATTTATGTTTTCAAGTTACAGGGTTTTATTCATTAAAAAAGGGGGGATTTTCCAGTTTTCGGTCAATAACTTAGAAACGCTTTCAGCCGTCCTCATGAATCTTTGGTCAATTGTTTATATCTGTTATTGTAAGCTCCCTTTAGAATTTTATAAATTTTAGATTTTATATTTCGAGTTAATGGGTTTTATTCATTATACTGTGGATTCATTTATTTTCGTTGGTACCAATTTTCGTGGATTGAGGAAAACTCATAATTTCGTGGATATTTAATTTCGTGGTTTTGCCAAAAATGCGTATACAAGCCAATGGAAAATTTGCATTTCGTTGAACATTTAAATTCGTGGTAAACTTGTACCCAGGAAATCCACGAAAATTGGTATCCACAGTAAAAGGAGGGATTTTCCTGTTTTTGGACAATAACTCAAGAATGCTTTCAACAGTTCTCATGAAACTTTGGTGAATTATTAATAGCTATTGATGTAATCTCCCTATTGATTTTCATAATTTTCAAATATGACATTGAGAAGAAATTGAACTTTAACTGTTTATAGTCTGACAACAGATTTACTAAGTATTGCGCAACAGCACAGTGTATTGCACAACAGCAAGAAATCTTTAATATAAATTCAACTTATATAACCAATTTCAAGTTCTTTGACATTAATTCAGAAACCTGTAAATGGTCAAATATTTAATTAAAATCCAAATTTAGACCTTTATCAAACTTGAATATTGTGTCCATTTTTGCACCAATTGTTCAGGGTTTGACCTCTGTGGGCGTATCCAGCTCCGCTCAGCAAAGCAGTTTATTTAGCAAAAAAAAATATTGTGTCTGCCAACAACGACATAAGATGTGCCAATCTGTATTCTAAAAAAATGTTTACTTTGATACAGAACTAATAATAACTACACAACTAAAATCTCCATTAAAAGAATATGCAGTCAAACCTACTATACCAATGACCTCTATATACCAAAATATGTTGAGTCGCAATATTATAATTCTATTCATTTTGAACATAAGTTTAAAGGTCATCTCTCTTATAAGGTAAGTTTACTCTGGTTGGGAGAATGACCTTGACATACAAGTTGGACCTTAACTTGTAATTGGATCTGTTTTGTTAGGTTCCAGCTCGGGTAACAGCAGGAGGAAGAACTAGTCCAGCTTTCATGTCAAGGTCGGAGAGTAGTAGCAGTGTTACATTCAGTACGACATCTATGCCCATTGGTGCATCCCGTGGACCGAGTCCGTTAACTATAGGCATGTCTGATACAGTTCCGCTAGCTATAGCTTTCACAGAAACTATTAATTCACTCTTCAGAGGAACAGATGCTACAAAGTAAGTTATATTGTTATATATTGAGGCCCCTCATATGGGTGTCCAAGTAATCACATAATCACAAATGTTTTGCCAATATAATCACCTAATCATTTACTTTTTTTCTAAACAACATAATCAAATAATCAAAAATACAATCCTAGATTATCAAATATATATATTCAAAAAAGTATTTGGTCTGGTAATCACATATTCACTATAAAATTGACCATGAATTCACATAATCTAAAACCCATTGAGAAGGCTTTGTATTATACTGGAGTAAGATATCCTGGCTATTGAAAAATTGGTACCCATGAATCCATAGTAACTTGTTAAGATATTTGCATTTCCAAGTGAAAGAATATTCACAAATTCTGCAAATGACAAAAGTACTAGACCTAAATGTGAAATAGCCAATTCATTCAGGAAGTAAGATTATTAAATCAACATAAAGCTAGCACTATAGACAGAACAATATATTATTAATGTAGTTGACATATAAAATTCATTCGTACTTGTTTAGAATGTTACAAAAGTTGAATTTGTCTCTTACAGATGTATGGTCAAGATAACAGGGAATGTAATGATGTCATTTCCTGCTGGTGTTGTACGAGTCTTCACAGAAAATCCATCACCAGCACTCTTAAGTTTTAGAATCAAAAATACAGACCGATTAGAACAAGTACTACTCAATCAGCAACTCGTTATTCAGTAAGTGTTTTTATTACACCATTATGTTTACTCCAAGGGTAAAGGTGAGCAGGATGGTGTTCAGTGATTTTGTCTATTTGTTTTTTTTCTTTTATATATATTTACACATGATATTTTTCTGCATTTCTTATCAATCCTGTTAGTTGTTGATACACTTACAAAATCTTTATACATAATGCCATAGTGCTTCATTACGTGTTCTTAATCTAAATGCCATTTGGAGTTTGAAAAAACATATAAATGTTAGCCATATCTTTACGATGTATTAACTTTTGATGAAGCATGTATGAATGGAGAGAGGTTTGGGGTATATACTAACGTAGACAGCAATCCAACTAAAAAAAACACTAAGATCCTTTGTGTGTTACGAATTGCACTGTATGATCATATATTATTGTAACATTCATTTGTTTTCTGTTATTTGAAATGAACTGTATGGAATATATTAATTCTTTATTTTGTGTCATTTCAGAGATGTTGACCAAAGTTCATCAGATAGTCTTTCATACCATTTTGACATGGCTGCTTTATGTGGACATCTAAAAACCCAAGGAGAAGAAAATAAAACTGCCTCGTATTTTAATATTGATATTCTTAAGTACCAGGTAATCATTTTACAAATCCTTTTTTTAATCTACTTCCGCAATCAGGATGTTCTGAGCTTTGATAACAAATACACAGCAAGAATTGGAAAGAAGTTCATTAAGTCCTTACAAGACAGTAATAAAATATTCAGTGTTAACTGTATTAAAATGAGTACAGTTGGATTAGGCCTTCTTATTGATAAACCATTATTGATGTCAGCCATTAAGAATCCACTTACATGATCATTATATTAAGTAAAATTGATCCTTAGAGTTAGCTGATAATACTTGAGATATTCAGGGAAGAAGTCATTCTTTGTTGTTGAATTTAAGTTAAAATAAAATTAGAAAATAAACCACATGTATTTTGGTTCATCATAAAATTGGCACTGACAATATTTGAGTAAATTACATGTAAATTATAAAGATGATTACTTATTTACTGGTAGGCTAAAGCTTTGTCTGGTGTAGGGAGTTGTCCATTACCATTGGTTGTCTACTGGAAGTGTGAACCTACTCATACAGATGTACGATTGGATTATAAATTTAATCCTTTACCAATGTCAAACCCATCAACGTTAAAAAATATATCATTAATGATTCCAGTCAGTGGAGAAGTTACTAGTATGAAAAGTACACCTGAGGGTGTGTGGTAAGTCGATTCTTGTATTGATAAGGAAATTCATTCAGAATAATCCAATGGTGTTTGGTGAAAGTGTGTGAATTGCATCTATTCTACTTATTCTTAAAATGAAAGTTACCTGAAAGGTCTATTTCTGAGAATATACCTAATTATATGTTGTCAATATCTGATTTATAAGGAGCCATGTTAGTCTAACACAATACAACCTTGACCTCATGGTTTGCAAGTGCTGAATGACCATGTTCAATTGTGTTTTACTCATTTAGGTAGAGTTAGTCTGCATATATATGTTCACAAATAGTGATCCGTAAATAATAAGTCAAAACGAATAAAGTTGCCACCAACTTCAGTCTTAAATTGATGGCAAACCCCTATTTTACCAAATTTTCTTTCAAGTGTTAAATGAAAGGTTATTTTTTTAATGTCATCCAAATGTCCAACAATGTCTGCAGTGATAACAACAACAAAAAACTAACCAAAAAAGTTGAACTGAAGAATTTTTCAATTTCTTTGTTGGTTTCTAGGAATGAAGAAAGCCAAAGAGGAATGTGGAAACTGAACGATATATCAGAAGTTAGTGAAGAAGCTAGAGAAGGTTGTGTTAGAGCTAAATTCCACTTAAAATCAGGTCCAAGTAAACCTGCCACGGCCGCCGTACAATTTATATGTGAAGGAGCATCGTTATCGGGAATAGACTTTGAATTAATAGGTTCTGGATATAGGATATCACTTGCAAAGAAAAGATTTGGAGCAGGTAACAAAAATTAAAAGGGATGATTTGATGTTAGTAAAAACTTTTTCACGGATATTTTTTTTTTCAAGTAATGATATGTAATTTGCCCTTCTGCTGTATATCAATGTTAAACTATTATTCATCAGCTTCATGTTTCACAAGCAGATGATTCAAAATTTAACTGCTTAAATTCTTATAAAGTTTCCCCATATGATATGTGTGACAGTTTGTTCCTATGTTTACTAAGATTTATAAATGTTATGTAAATAAGAGTGCAAATTAATGTAATGATATTTAATATGCCCTGATGTTATATTTCAGGCAAATACTTAGCAGATCCAGATGATTCCTAGCCCTGTGTGTTCACTGTTCAAGTCTCAGGACCATGATGCAACATTCCATTCATGAGGCATTAGGTACAGTGGTACTTGTATGTCAGCACAAGAGGATAATAGACCCAATGTGGTGCAACATGTACCCTGTGGCAGATATAATATAATGTGATCCATGCAAATGCATATTCATAAAGTGATATAAAAACTGTGCATTTAGTACTTAATCTAAATTATCATTATTAATCAATATTCAATGTTTATTTGAATACAAACATCAGTGAACCAAAAGGGTTGTTTATGCAGAAAATAAAACATTTTATTCAATTGTATATATCAATATTTGGTCATATTTTAACAAGTTTGCTGTGTTAAGATTCAGACATAACATGATTTAAAGTTTTATGAATTGTAATTGACAAATTTGGACACTATTTATTTTATTTAAGGGCATATGTCATCTAGTTATAGCAATGTCCTGCTTGAAAAATTGTGTGTTTTTCTCTCAAAAAGATAGATAATTTGAAATAAATTTTAAAATAAAGACTGGTGGTAAGATGCATATTTGAAATGTCTTACTTCAATGACAGAACTTAAACTCACATTACCATAAAAAATTCTACTTTCAAGTATGTTGTTATTAGAATGTGCTGTTGACTGGAGTAATGAAATGGTAATAGTTGAATGCACAGTCCTGGTAATACATATGCTATAAAATACAAAGTGTAAAATAAAAATATTGAATAAAAATGTGGGATGTAAAAATAAAAATTATGGGGAAATAATATGTAATTTTATTTAAGTGGTTGTCTTTTAAGAGTGCTGTAATATTTTACTATCACTGTCTTGTGTTCTCATTTTGTCTGTAAAAGTGCTCAAACATTTTATTTTAACAAACGAATCATTCTTTAATGGTTAATTACGATATATATGCTCATTGTTGTTGGAAAATCATAATTTAAAATCAATTCAAACACAGCTCCCTTCTTTCTATATCAGTACTACAGCAGTTCAGTCTCAGTAGAAGACAAAGGCCATGTGAAAATGTTTATGAAGTTAAAAGAAAGAGTTGTTTAGCTCCAAAGACAAGTATATCCAATTTCCCTTTATTCAGTATTTCCCAATGTATTATTAGTATGTTCTTCCTTGCTGTTTCATTGCCTCATTGTGAATTATAAGTTTAGGTAATTGCTATATCTATTTAAATAGGACTTACAGTTACTGTATAAGTAATAAGGTTTCAGTGGGTTCGTTTTGAATAAGGTTTTAGTAGGCTAGATTTGGTTGGGTTCTTTTTAATAGTCCTCTTTTGAATCTAAATATCTTAATCTATTTATATTTTGACAAACTCTTAAATTAGAGTGATCTGTATGAAGACTCTCCAAATTAAGAAAATTTTGTGTACTAGTATTTCTTTTTGGTACTATAGATTTTGCCCTCATATTTTTTCTCCAAATCAAAGACATCTTTTCATTATTTGTAATACAGTACTTATGTCAACGACATATGTATGTACAATTAACAGGTATGGCCACATTAAATATATGACTTTAAGATTAGACTAAATTCAAAAGATATACTTATAAAAACTTATTGTTGTTTTAAACAAAATTTAATGGGACAAAATAGTCAATTGTGACCATCAACCCTGATATTAAACAATCTAGACAATTGACATTATAGGCAAACTTAGCCCTTACATGGTTGAATCTGACCTTAGGAAATTTATCAGTCAACATTGTGACCTGACATCCGATTTTAAAAGACCTGTGACCTTTAAAAATGTTTAAAACTGAGAAAAAGAACAGTTTATATCTATATAGTTTGCTTTCAAGTGACCTGGTGACAATTTTTAAATCTTGTGACTAAAGGGGGTACCCTACATAAGCCTCAAACATAATCTGCCAATAAGATGTTTTATTGTTATGTTATTTTATTTGTTGATTGTTAAGTAATGATTTTTATGTTATTTTAAATTTACATGAAGTTCTCTCTTTAGTGTACATTGAAATTCAATTTTTTGCAAAATGCTGGAGATTTAGAAATTTTTAACAGTATATGTATCATATTAATTTGTTATATTTAGTGCAATATTGTTATCATCAAATGTATTTATTTATTTGAACATATACTTCATTCAGTCAGTAAATTTTTAATCCATTACCTCCCTTCCTTATTATTACATATAATGTAGAATTATTTAATTTTATGGACCTTGGCCCTATTCATAGATTTTTAGTTTTTGCTGATTTTGGTCAGTGAATTTGAAAAATTCAAATATTTCAAATATATAATTTTTATACGACCGCAAAAAATAATTTGTGTGGTATAGTGGTATCATGTTGTTGTCTGCGTCGTCCAAAGACACATTAGTTTCTGGACAATAACTTAAGATTTAGGGAATGGATCTCTATGAATTTTTACCAGAAGGTTTTATACCACTAAAGGAAGGTTGGGATTGATTTTGGGGGTTATGGTCCTAATAGTTTAGGAATTAGGGGCCAAAAAGGGGCCCAAAATAAGCAATTTTGTAGTTTTCAAACAACAACTTGTGTTTAAGTGTATGAATCTCTGAAATTATACCACAAGTTTCCATACCATGAAGATATGGTTAGGGATGACTTTGGGGGGTTATGGCTCAAAACTTTTTGGAATTAGGGGCTAATAAAGGCGAAATTAGGGGCAAAAAAAGGGGAAAACTAGGTTTTCAGGACAATAACTTAAGATTTAGGGAATGGATCTCTATAAATTTTTACCAAAAGGTTTAATACAACTAAAGGAAGGTTGGGATTGATTTTGGGGATAATGGTCCCAATAGTTTAGGAATTAGGGGCCAAAAAGGGGACCCAAAATAAGCAATTTTGTAGATTTCAAATAATAACTTGTGTTTAAGTGTATGAATCTCTCTGAAATTATACCACAAGTTTCCATACCATGAAGATATGGTTAGGGATGACTTTGAGGGGTTATGGCTCAAAATGTTTTGGAATTGGGGGCTAAAAAAAGGCGAAATTAGGGGCAAAAAAAGGGGAAAACTAAGTTTTCAGGACAATAACTTAAGATTTAGAGAATGGATCTCTATAAATTTTTACCAGAAGGTTCAATACCACTAAAGGAAGGTTGGAATTGGCTTTTTGGGGTTATGGTCCTAATTGTTTAGGAATTAGGGGCCAAAAATAAACATTTTTGTAGTTTTCAAACAATAACTTGTGTTTAAGTGGATGAATCTATACCACAAGTGTCCATACCATTAAGGGATGGTTAGTAATGACTTTGGGGGTTATGGCTTAAAATGTTTTGGAATTAGGGGCAAAAAAAGGGGAAATTAGGGGCAAAAAAAGGGGAAAACTAAGTTTTCAGGACAATAACTTAAGATTTAGAGAATGGATCTCTATAAATTTTTACCAGAAGGTTCAATACCACTAAAGGAAGGTTGGAATTGGCTTTTTGGGGTTATGGTCCTAATTGTTTAGGAATTAGGGGCCAGAAATAAACATTTTTGTAGTTTTCAAACAATAACTTGTGTTTAAGTGGATGAATCTATACCACAAGTGTCCATACCATTAAGGGATGGTTAGTAATGACTTTGGGGGTTATGGCTTAAAATGTTTTGGAATTAGGGGCAAAAAAAGGGGAAAACTAGGTTTTTTTATTGATCAACGGACAGTTAAGACAATTTAAAAGCAGTGTAAGGGAGGTAAATCAAAAACATTTAACATACAATGTTTGGTATGTTTGGATTTATCTCCCTTATACTTCTTGTAAATAATGTATAAAGAAATGTCAGGTTTTGGACTTATTGCTAATAAAGGGGGTGGTAGAAGTTTTCAATTTTTTTTCCCCAAATTTCTCAAATTTCAAATTTTTGAAAAGTTTGAAGAAGAAATCTTTAATTGCACAATATTGCATAATAGATTTGTAAGATCTTGACATTTGTTTTGTGTCAGAAACTCATATTATGTCAAGAATTTGATCACAATCCAAATTCAGAGCTGTATCAAGCTTGAATGTTGTGTCCATACTTGCCCCAACTGTTCAGGGTTCGTCCTCTGCGGTCATATAAAGCTGTGCCCTGCGGAGCACCTGGTTCTTGAAATGTTTTTTGTACGTGTTATATTATATGTAAACATTTAATTTGACGCTATCAACGCAATTATGCGTCTTTGAATTTTTCCCTTTAATTTTGAAACTAATATGTACTTTTCAAGTACTCAAACAAAATGATACATTGATGGCTCATTTTACAAAACATATAAGAATTTTTTTCAATGTCCAAGAAAACTTATACTCTTGTATATATTTTCTTCAAATTAGCACAGCACTTTTGGGGCATTTTCCACCAGCAAAGAAAAAATAAAATTGGTACATTTGTTTTTTTTTAGGTTTTTTTTGTGAATGAAATTAATTGTTTTCAATATTAAAGCAGTGTGACAATGTCATGATAACTATCTATTGGCAACATCTTCTGCAATTGCATGGTAATGTTTGCTGTTAACAAATTAGATATACATAAAACATTAACAATGCTCAATTTTAAGTATTATGTGAAAACTATACGACTTGCTTATATTTTTTTGTTTGTCCATCTTTTTTTTTCACATCCATACAAAGTAAGTCTATATTAGACTTGAGGTCCAGAGTTGTTAAAAAATGAACCATTTACTAATGAATTGGTGATTGTTTGAGTTTTTAATATAATAATGGTTTCGATATTTATGCAAGTACCCGTACTTGCACTCTTTATTTAAGTATAAAAGCACAGATGAACACACATTAATTTAAAGTACAAAGACAATAAAAAATAAATGTTTTTTAATTTAATTTATATATAGGTTTCTTCTACTGCATTGAGTACTAGACGGATAAGTTTTAGAATTTAAAATGTGAGACTCGCTGATCCATTTTGAAATTTAACTTTGAGAGAGAAGTAATATAGTATATTAGGAGATAGCGTTGTGAAATCTGTTTCTCAGATGATTTTAAAAAGATATATGTAGCCAAGTTTTCTTCTTGTTCACTGATCAGCAAAAAAACAATATTATTTCTCTGTTATGTCATTAGACAAGGTCGCTTTTGTTGTGACTCCTTGATAAAGAAAGAAGAGAAAAGCAAGAGAGTTTAATGCAACTTCAAAATTCATATCTTTTTCATAGAATTGTGAACTATATGAATTTTGGAGTAAAATCTGCGTAAAATACAATTTTTTTTTACAGCAATGAAAAATAGCCAATACCTATGTTATCTTCATGTCTCACTATTGAATTTTTAAAATTTTTACTACAATATGATACATTTTACTGAGATTATGAACATTTTTATTATATTTATTAGACAGATAGTCAACACAAATTGATACAAATTATAGTGTAAATTATTACTGGCATACAACTGATTTGTATAATTGATATTTCATTATTTCCCCCAAATCTCATGTAAGATTATGTTTTGTATGTTTTATGATTAACCAAAATGCATTTAAAATGAAAGATGACATTAATCAGGAAGCACTTGTTACATCAATACACATCTTGATTGATTTTACACAAATCATTGTATTTTCCCACCTTTTTTGTCAGTCATTATACATTACTTCCCTTGTGATTATTATCTATTACACATTAAATGCAAATAAAGAAACATAATTATAAAATTTGAAATAATCACAAATAAAAAATAATATACACTTGCATGTGTTATTTTTATACTACATTTGTATATACTGCAAACCTTTACTAGGGTTTGTATAATGATATGATGTTGTTGTCTGCTTTGTCGTTGTCAGAAGACACATTTGGTTTCCAGACAATTAATTTAGTTATAATGAACGAATCTCTATAAAATTTTACAAGAAGGTTCAATACCACAAAAGGAAGGTTGGAATTGATTTTGGGGGTTATGGTACCAACAGTTTTGGAATTAGGGCCAAGAAGAAATCTTTAATTGCACATTTATTTTATGTAAGAAAACTATATTATGTCAAAAATTTAAAAGTATAATGCTTAAATATTGTGTCCAAACTTGCCCCAACTGCTCAAGATTTAACCTCGGCAGCTGTATCAGGCTGTGCTCAGTGAAGCATTTTATTCTGCATCTGTTATCCTCTTTGGAAATTGTTTAAGGTGACATCCCTTTGTAGGATTTCTAGGTGACATCATTTTCAGTGCTTCTGTTATGGTTTGTCTTTCAAACCATGAAATACTTGCCAATGAACATTAAGCTTGCAACAGTCAATCAGTCTAAAGGAGAGCCAATATTTGAGCAAAATATTGGTTCTAAAGAATTGAGTTAAACATCCTTCCTACAATATGGGTATGATACAATAATCTTTTCATGTCAAATATAAGCTGTATAAACTATATTTGGTTTATGGATTGATTGTAAGGTGTACATGTCCCTGGCTTGGATTATCTAACCTTAACTTCATTTTCATGGGTCATTGATGATGTTCAGTTTATGTGAAACTTTAAGTAAATTTTATCTGTAGGACCTATCAAAATAAAATCAAAAATTTTTAGTTAAACAGGCAAGACATTTCAGCGTGTGCACTCTTGTTAAAAATAATAATGTATGATATTTATTCAAATAAATGTAAGCATCAGCTGTAGCCACACCAATGATTTATATTATGGATAAATTGATTGTTGCTTACCGTCTAGCAATATGCTGCATAATATTTGTCAACATTTATTACATGCTTATTCAGGATGGTTTATTGTATTAGTTCAACGTTCTGCCACAGTGTCTGATATATAATGTGCAAGCTAATAGGACAAAAGTTCATTAGAAGACATGACAGTACCGCTGTTCATTCACATGTTCAGCAATTTATATTGTGTGTCCAGATTCTTACATTAAAAATTGACATAAGGTAACCATTAATTATGTTGTGACTTGGGACAGGCACATACAGGTATTAAATGGTATTAAACTAATTTTCTATTAAAAATTCCAAACCTGTCCTTTTAATCACTATCAGTGGATAATCAAAGGTTTCAAAAATCACTACAAGAAATACACTTGGTTTTAACAGTATAGTAAATAACAGTTACTAAGCACTTATAAGAAAATAAGAAAAATCTTTATTGATTGAATAGTGATTTGTGTCTCGCCCTTGAAAAAGTTGCAACACACTGCCTTGATGGTAGTGAGCTTGTCTTGAGTGATGAATGTTTGCTGCTTCTCTGCTAAGCACAGTTCATTAAAAAAAAGTCAGAATAATGTGTCTGCATAGGGTGACAAGTCTTTTCTGGACTGTTACCTTGTAAACTAGCACTTTAAAAGCCCAGATCAGCACATAGGTTGAGTACCAAGTCCATAGTTCTATTACATTAACATGTTTTTATGGGATATGAAATATAGTTATCAAAGGTACCAGGATTATAATTTAGTACGCCAAACGTGCGTTTTGTCTACATACCTTGTTAAATAGCACTTTAAAAGCCCAGCTCAGAACATAGGTTGAGTACCAAGTCCATAGTTCTATTACATAAACATGTTTTTATGGGCTATGAAATATAGTTATCAAAGGTACCAGGATTATAATTTAGTACGCCAGACGTGCGTTTTGTCTACATAAGACTCATCAGTGACGCTCATATCAAAATATTTATAAAGCCAAACAAGTACAAAGTTGAAGAGCATTAGGATCCAAAATTCCAAAAAAGTTGTGCCAAATAATGCTAAGGTAATCTATGCCTGAAAGTTATTTTCACCACCTGACATTTAACACCAATCCATCATTAAAAGAGTAGATGTACAACATCAACACTTGTTAGTGTTTGTAAGTTGTAGATGCACCTAATATAGGTAGACAATGAGATATCGAGGGCAGTTGTAATTCAGTAGGCAAATCTCATTTTCATGGAGCTTATTTGGCACTACACCCTCGATTGATTTAGAAACTTTTGTATTGTAAACCTGCTACATAATTCTGTCTCTACAATTTTTTAAGGCAAATGCCTTCATTGTTTATAGTTAAATTAAAATATCATGCACATGAAGAAAGGAGATTTGAGTATACATGTTTTTTTATTGTGAACTTGCTACATAATTCTGTCTCTACAGGTTTTTAATAGGGCATTGCATTAATTATTTATTGTTAAACTGTAAAATATCATGTACATGAAGAAAGGAGATTTTAGTGTACATGTTGTATGCCAATGAGACCTCAACTTATTAAACAAATCACCCATTCTGATTGCACTTTTTGATTGAAACTTTCCTTATATCGCTCAATAAAGTTTGCATTCGTGTCCCTTAATCAGCAAAAAAATAAATTCATTTCTGAATTTACTGTATTTACAGAACATTTTGCAAGCCAGAGATGCTCATCTGGTGAGGTCACTTTGAAATCCATTTATGTTAAGCTAACAATAAGGGTATATAGGAAAAATATTTTCTGAGGCAAGTGCCTGGGTAGTAAGGCAAAGTATGGACTACGTATTAAATCGTCGAAATCGTTTGATTACTGGTGATTAGAGTCCAGTGACAAACATTGCACTTTACCTGCATATCTTTTTATCGAACTTTGTATTATTATCCTCTTCCAACTCTGACCTAAGAATATTGTGTCGGTTTTGTTTTTTCTCCTATCTGCGAGGCAAGGTCACTGGACCATGTAATCTCTTAAATTGTTTGATTGCTGGTTATTAAAGTCCAGTGATAATTATTTCACATATATTCGGGACATCAAATAAGAAAAATGTAATAGGTAATTGTTGCAAAAAAAAACAAATAAGCCTACGTATGTAGGGTAATATGGACTATTTGTTTAAAAAGCCTGAAAAATAGCGACAACAGGTAATGTTAAGCGCTTTGAGTTATTGTTGTTATAGCATACGCTCTAAATATATTGCATTTATTATAACAGAGAGCCAAATAAGGCACCAATTATTCATTTTCATCTTTGGAAAAGAAGAGGGTTTGAGGGTAATGGGGTCTATGATTTTTTTTATCAATCTTTTAATTCCTTATGTCTTCTTCTGTTTCGTCAGAAAGGTAGGAAAAAATGGGTGGTGACTTATGTCCTCATTCTGTACGAACGTTGCTGCGTATTTAAACATCCCACGCAACCAAGAAGATGTCCCCTTACTACAGCATTAAGGTTATTGATATTTATGCCAAACTATTGAAAAAGGATGATTCATGTTTGCATATTGCCTTCATATTGAAATTAATTTTTCGTTGGTAAACTTAGAAGTTATTGAGAAACTATGATTCTTACTCTCACAGACAGAGCTGACCTTAGAAACTTTGGCTTTTCGTTTAAGGTCCTTTTTGGTCATATAGCTCGTTATTATACATCGTTGCCTTTCAATTTAGGTTAACGTTTTCCCGACGGAGATAAATCAAGAAAAGCGTAATAACAAGTGTCCTTATCAAAATAAAAAAAATATATGGATTGACGTCCTTTGTTTCCCCTAAAATGTATACCCTTTGTTAAATTATTACTTAAATCTTATTTTTGGTACATACATATTTTACTTGCATATGAATATGATTATTAAAAGTTGAAGATTTCCATATGATCTGCAATCACCAATCGCAGAATTTTGTATTAACACCTATCTGCTCAAAGAGTCCGTAAAAACTTAAATCAGAAATATAAACTATTGATTCAAGTTAAAACATTTATTTCATTACCTTAGATTTGGAATTGCGTAATCTTTAAAATAAATACTTTTTAATAGTTGTTTATTTGTTTAATATTTTTCAATTTTACTTCTGTTTACACGACACGTTTCGCGTATGGTTGATATGTATATTAACGCTCAAATCACAGGTGCAAGTAATCTAATGGGTACATTCACCTATCAGCGATGCTTCCTCATTCTATATTGTATGAAAACCCTTTAGAGACATAATTGGAGAAAATACTTATGTGTGTACCAAATATTACTTACAGAACATAAATTATGTAGAGTACTCTCAGATATGTACTTAATGTCTTTTGTTGTTGGCATGTACATATGCACGGTCACGTCCATTCTGTTTTGCGAGTTTTTATGTTAAAAAATTGAGAATGGACATTGGGAATGTGTCAAAGAGACAACCCGACCAAAGAGTAGAAAATAGATGAAGGCCACCAATAGGTCTTCGACACAGCGATAACTTTAAATGCCTCACTCGGAGGCATGCTTCAGCTGGCCTCTAAATAAAATGTGTACTGTTCAGTGATAATGGACGGCATTCTAAACTCTGAAAAATATAAATGAATTAAAATTTAAAATCAAACAAGACTAACAATGGCCAGTTGCTCCAGATTGGGACAGGCGCAAAATGCTCGCTGGTTTAAACTTGTTTCTCGACTCTCCACCTATAACTCTAGCCAATGTAGAAAAACAAATACACAGCAATACGCACAGTAAAACTCGGTTTAAAAGAAGTCAGAGTCCGATGTCAGAATAGGTAACAAAAGAAACAACGTAAAATAACAATGATACATACACTTAACAAAGGACTACTAGCAGCTACTGACATGCCAGCTCCAGACCTCCATTAAACTGATTGAAAGATTATGTCTTCGTAATATGAATATCAAACACAACCCCTCTGTACTTTAACACCTCTGTCTTGTGTTCGCTGTATGTCAGCTGCTTGTGTAATTCAGTGTTTGTCGTTTGTTGCTGTGTTACATATTTGTTTTTGTACATTAATTAGACCGTAAGTTTTCTCGTTTGCATTGTTTAAAATTGTGATTTCGTGGCTTTTTATAGCTGACTTTGCGGTATGGGCTTTGCTCATTGTCGAAGGCCGTACGATGGCCTATAGCTGTTAATGTCTGTGTCATTTGGCCTCTTGTAAAAAATTATCTCATTGGCAATCATACCACTTCTTCTTATCTTTTTGTATAGTACGGGGATAATCTTGAAAAAGAATTCCACTTGATTGATTGATCACGATAATATATTTTTAATTTAAATTGGTGAGATTATTTTCTTATTCTCCGAACAAAGTAAGCCGGGAAAGCAAATCAGATAAGATGATCGAAGTTAACCAACACCGGCGATTTTAACTGTTCTGGTTAAAGGTTCTGTAGGATTTTATACCTTCGCGTATTTCATGTGTTTGGCTTTGTAAATTTGGTTTTGAGCAAAGCTGACAATAACATTAACTGTACCAATTTGACTGCATCAGCATCAGATGCGCGCATTTCGACAATTTAAGTCTTTTCAATGACGCTCGAGACCAAAATGTCTAAAGTATTTTTATAACGAGGAAATATCCAACCAACAGTCGTAGCCATGTAAGCACGTTTCCTGTACAAGCAATTACATTTGATCATACTTTCCAAATTATGTGCCGTGCATTTCCTTATTTGAATATATGTGGTCATCTTATTGGTAGCTGCAGGTTCTTTTTATTGTGCGTTTCAATTGAACGTGGGGAAAGGGGAGGCGAGTACAGCTGCTCGATTTGGTGTGTACGGTTTTTTTGGGAGGTAATTTTTATTGATACTGAAGCCTTTAAATGTATTAAAACTAAGAAAAAGTTCTACACACAAGCTTGTAACTCCTTCATGAGAACTTTGCTGATCATGCCCGTCTGTTTAGAGCTTTTCTGTTTATGTCTATCGAAGGAAAGTGTGTGAAGTGTCGTTTAAATCTTGTCGGTATGTTTATATTTCTAGCTATACACTTTTTGGTCTGAGCAAGGATTTGTATAGTATACTTTATAAATCCTTGGTCTCAGGCATACTTCAGGAATGTTGTTATAAAACGTTCTTCTGATTATGCATGAAATATTTGCCACTGGACGTTGAGTATAACTAACAACCAATCCATACAAAAACGTTACGTTCGGACGGAAACCGTGATAACGCAAAATTGACACATATACTTGAACCTTTTTGACTGCTCGTTATGTAATGATTTAAAACCAACATTTACGATGTTATTTGTTGACTTTTATATCATAATTGCATAATAAAATGATTAAACATTTAAAAAAAGAGGATTTATTACCTAGTCAAGAAGTTCCGCATATCTGTTGAAATCCCATTCACATTCAAGAGATTTGTTTGATTAATCAACATAAAAGAAATTTAACAAAATGTACACTAGTGCATACAATTTTTTTTTTGACTTTTTTAACAATCTACCTGAAATATTTTTATGCATAACCTCACTTCAAGTCCACTAGATTTGTAGAGTTTGATAAAAATATATAATTATGTCATAAAAGCAGATCATACCTGTGCATAGCTTTCAATGTTAACATATAAAACATATCGACGAGATTATGTTTAAAGACTATGTCGTTAACGGAGGACATCAAATGCCTCAGTGATATAATATTTGTTTTACCACAGAGGGTTCGGGTAGTGGAAGCCGTAAGGGACTTACCATTTGCTGCAGGGGATATTCTAGTGTTGGAATTGGTGAAGAATTTGGATCTTGTGGAAGGAATTGATAGAGTAACCGAAGGCCAAATTCGTATTCCTTTAGACTATCACGGGAAAGTACACAGGCTTGGAAAACGTTGTAGTTCGGTTGCTGAGATTCACCAGGATAAGTCCACGTGGTTCAGTGTTGAAGCACCATTTGAAACACCGATATCCCCATGGCAAAAAAGGATAGTGAAAAGTGGAAGCGTTGTTGAATTAACCGACATTGAACACGACAAAGGAATTGTTGTCCGACTTTTAGATGATCCTGTTTTCATTTCGGAAGAAACACCTTTAAACTTTAAGATTCTATTAGACGAAGAAGAAACGTTGAAGGAAATTGTTCATGATTTTGGATTACAAAATATAGTGATTAAGGATGAATACGAACATCCTAGTGAGTTGTATGCACCGGGTAATTACATATTAACAAATATTGTAAGCGAGGAATTTGTTCTTGGTTACAGGGAAACTTTCCCAGGAGGTCAACAAACACATTTCATTATACCAGTCTCGTGTGGCTTACGGCTTATTCTGGAAATGTCATCTCCAAATATCTCAAAACCATATAAAAATGCATTTTTCGTGCCAAAACATCTTTATAGTAGTGATATGATAGCAAAGTTGTACTTGGAATATTTAAAAACGAGAACGAGACTTTTAGAAGTAAAAGAGGAATATGTTCCGGATATTCCACCAAGACTTACAAAATCTTCTGTCAGCAGACAATCTCTAATGTCCAACCAATCAGGAGCTAGTTCTGGACCTGTCAGACCAGACAGACGGAGACGGACCATTTCAATACAATCAGAGGACATACCAAAGCCGTTTGAGCGTCTCTCGTCTCGTAAGTTACGGTTTGTTTTCATTATTTTAAATAATACACACATTAGGGGCCCTTTATAGCTTGCTGTTCGATGTGAGCCTAAGCTAAAGAAAAAACTGCCAATAATTTCTGAAAGTACAAAGAAATACTAGTAGGTCTGGAAAAAACAAAAACAAATGCAAATGCATATTTAGAAGATATCGCTACACAATCCATAAATATTGCTTAATAAATCAATTTATTATTTAACGTCCAGCTGCAAGTAATTTATAACCAGTCAAATATATATAAAAGAGTAACATACCCTAAACATAACTAGAAGCTCTTAAGAGCCTGTGTCGCTCACCTTGGTCTATGTGCATATTAAACAAAGAGCACAGATGGATTAATGACAAAATTGTGTTTTGGTGATGGTGATGTGTTTGTATATCTTACTTTCCTGAACATTCTTGCTTCTTACAATAATCTCTATTTATAATGAACTTGGCCAATTAGTTACAGAGAAAAATATTTTGCTAAAATTTACAAAAATTTACAAAATTTACAAAATTATTAAAAATTGACTAAAAAGGGCAATAACTCCTTAAGGGGTCAATTGACCTTTTTGCGTCATGTTGACTTATTTGTGGATCTTACTTTGCTGAACATTATTGCTGTTTACAGTTCACGTTATCTCTATTTATAATAGTATTCAAGATAATAACCAAAAACAGCAAAATTTCCTTAAAAATTACCAATTCAGGGGCAGCTACCCAACAACCGGCTGGCGGATTCATCTGCAAATTTCAGGGCAAATAGATCTTGAATTGCAAAACAATTTAACCCCCATGTCTGAATTGCTCTTAATGCTTTGGTTTCAGAGTTATAAGCCAAAATCTACATTTTAACCCTATGTTCTATTTTTAGCGATGGCGGCCATTTTAGTTGGTTGGCTGGGTCACTGCACACATTTTTCAAACTAGATACCTCAATGATCATTGTGGCCAAGTATGGTTAAATTTGGCCCAGTAGTTTTAGAGGAAAATTTTGGTAAAGGATTACAAAAATTTACGAAAAATTGGTAAAAAAATTACTATAAAGGGCAATAACTCCTTAAGGGGTCATCTGACCATTTTAGTCATGCAAACATATTTGTAAATCTTACTTTGCTGAATATTATTGATGTTTACAATTTATCTCTATCTATAATAATATTCAAGATAATAGCCAAAAAAACGGTATTATTTCTTAAAATTGCCAATTCAGGGGCAGCAACCCAACAACCGTTTGTCCGATTCATCTGAAAATTTCAGGGCAGATAGATCTTGACCTGATAATCAATTTTACCTCACGTCAGATTTGATCTAAATGCTTTGGTTTCAGAGTTATAAGCCAAAATCTACATTTTACCCTATGTTCTATTGTTAGCCATGGCGGCCATCTTGGTTGGTTGGCCAGGTCACGCCACACATTTTTTAAACTAGATATCCCAATGATGATTGTGGCTAAGTTTGGTTTAATTTGGCCCAGTATTTTCAGAGTAGAAGATTTTTGTAAAAGTTGACGACGACGGACGCTGGACGCAAAGTGATGAGAAAAGCTCACTTGGGCCAGGTGAGCTAAAAAGGAGTCGTTCAAGGTGACAGACAAGAGCAGCTCCGTTAATTAATAGTTTTAGGAGAAATTTTGAAGAAAAACTAGTTTCATAAAACAACATAAGCAAACAATCATTCGTTAAGGTTAATTTTTTAAGCATGTATCCTTGATGTATATATATTTATAAATACATGTATTGTTCTAAAAATGAAAGGGCGTGACATTTTATCTGAAATCCAACTGAAAACAGGTATCATACTCGAAACAAATGTTCAAAAAAGCATAGCTTAATTAAATATATATCGTAATAATACTTTTTCTTCACCAAGGCACCTGTGAATATTCTTAAAAAATCATTTATGACCCCCCATTTATAAAATCAAATCGTTGTTTTGATATTTGATAACCATTGTCCTTTGTCAAGTGTGTGTGAATTTTTATAATAAACATGTGTCGTATGATTTTATCCGTCAGTGAGAAGTGCAATATTCACTAAGTTTTGATTTCAAGACATTCCAACGCGTTTCATATAACTCATATATTCAGTTTTTTGTTGTTATAAAATACCTATGTGTTGCTGAAATAAATAAATTCGTCAAATTACACCTTCCTTGTCTTAAAGTAAAAGACTGATTAATTTTAACAATTGTAATGATGTCTCGTTGTTAAAAGTTCAACCACACGTGTTGGGCTGTGTATGAAGACACACTTTGATAGGTTAACCATCATTGACAGAAGCCAAACATGTTTTTTTTTTTTTATCTTTTGATCTTCTGATAGAATTAAATATTGTCACATACGTACATGTATCTTCATAAAACGACATGCCGTGAACAATCATGACTGACAGTTGGCCTCAGATACGAGCATTCTAGCGAGGCATGGGTTGATAAGACCAATTAAAGTTTTTTTTTTAAATTACAACCATCTTTTCCGTCTGTTTTTCTAACAATTATTTTCGTCAAACTTTTCTCAATAATCAGCATCTTGATAATGATAAGTTGTGACGTGTGTGGTGTACTCAGAACAACACGTGCATACTTGTTCCTGTAGAAAATGGAGCTTAAGAAATGTATGAAATTGAGAATGGAAATGGGGAATGTGTCAAAGAGACAACAACCCGATCATAGAACAGTTATCAGCAGAAGGTCACCAACAGGTCTTTAATGCAGCGAGAAATTCCCGCACCCGGATGCGTCATTCAGCTGGCCCCTAAACAAATATATATACTAGTTCAGTGATAATGAACGCCATACTAAATATGAATATCATGCACAATCCTTCCCGTTAGGGGTTTAGTATCATACCATCATAACATATATGAGAAGAACATAACCCGTGTCATGCCAACAACTGCCAATTAGTCAACTACATGTATCCATTAGAAACCAAATGACGTGCTTGTTACCAACTATATATCACAGCATATGAAAGTTAGTTCAAAGTCGATTACAACTAAATCAGGTTTTCTCAGACTATAATGTGAATCAGAACACGGATCTAGCGAACAGACGTCATAAATACGTAACAGTTTGAGAAAAGCAATACCTTGTCCAACAATACCAAAGTTTTATCACGTAGGACCACAAATGTTAAGAAGAGTTTTTAGCAATACATATTCACTAACGGTTTAATTTATTAAAACCAAATTAAATGTCAGTACCGATAAAGCATTATTTAAAGATTTTTGAGGGCCTTAATGAAAATTAGACTAGCTCCAATTGAGTAACCCTCTTTAAATAAAGAATTTATTATTATTAAATTACTATAATTATTATTATTATTATTACTTACTACAGTGTAAAATTGATAACATTTCAGAATGAATTCATTTTAATGTACCAATACATTATTTATGATGGTTAAATTATTTGGCATGTTAGTGTATCATCATGTTACAAATAATTATGGTCGACATGTCACCCTAACCTTCGAGTTTAGGGTGAAATATTTACAAGAACCGTGACTTTACCACAACCACCAGTTATACGTAGGTGAAAACAACGAGTTTTAAAAGTTGTGGCTAATGTATGAAATTACTTGTTCTTTTACTCGTTATTAGTATTTGATGTCATTATCTTCGTAAAGCAATATCCAAAGAGAGACTCGGATTTTTGTAAACTTTACAATTCTTGTTTAATTCTTTTTTTCTGTTATTTAAATTGATAATTCCAAAAAAGCAAAATTTTATATTTTTTATGTACAATTTTGATTGTCACACGAACATTACTAACTTGGAATGGGACTAAAAAACTTTTGATGATATCTTGGTGATATTTTTTCGTTTAATAATCAAGAATTCTCTAACTTTACTGCCGAAATTCTACCGACATAACTTACTTTAAATAAATCAAATATTAACAGCAATAACTGTCTAACCCTAGATTTAGATATTTCGATTTTGCTCGAAAAATTCTATACAAAATAATTTTGAAACAAAGAGATAATTTTTCTTTCCAGATTAATATTCCCTTCTTTTTACGGTGACGCTACTTTGGCACCGTCTTACGTTGTTTATGCATCACAAGTTGTTCGCTTTTTGGATTTCAATTAACAAAATCCACGTATTTCTGGTAAATGATGAAGTTATGAATTTCGTTACCACAAATTGCTCAAAACAAATTCGTCAAAAAATAGATAGATTTGGTTTGGACGTTAGGCTGTTCATGTAGAAAACTTATTTCAAAATGACGAGCACATCCTAACTTGTACGGTGATGCTGTTAACTGAGAACATAAGTTCCGGATAAACTTATCAATCCTTTAAATAAACTTATTCTAAAAGGTTACCTACCCACCATTTTTTTCTCAAAATGTCCGGTAACAAGTCAGGTAATGGCAGTTGTTATCTTATATAAAACATCAAGATGTGGTATGATTGCTAATGAGACGACTCTCCACAAGAGACCAAAATAATACAGAAATTAACAGCTATAGGTCACCGTACGGCCTTTAATAATGAGCAAAGCTCATACCGCATAGGCAGCTATAAAAGGCCCCGAAATGACAATGTAAAACAATTAAAACGAGAAAACTAACGGCCTAATTTATGTAAAAAACAAATATGCAACACATAAACAAACGACAACCACTGAATTATCTGACTTGGGACAGGCACGTACATACAGAACGTGGCGTTGTTAAAACATTTTAGCGGGATCCCAACCCTTCCCTTAACCTGGGACAGTGGTTTAATAGTACAACATAAGAACGAACTATAAAAATCATTCGAAAAAGGCTTAACTCATCAGATGAACAAAAGTACAAGTCGACGTGGACGGGTACTTGTACATCCCAATAACAAAAAGACATTAGGTACAGATCTGAGAGTACTCGCAGTTAACTGACAGCTAGTTCAAAGCCTCTATCAACTCAGTAATTCAGTAATAAAATAACATGCATTTAAGACTAGATATAGTTCAATTAGGTGTGTGTTACATTGTCGTTTGTTTTTTTGTTGCATTTAGTGTTTCGTTGTTTTCCTCTTATAGTTGATGTGTGCCCTCGTTTTAGTTTGTAACCCGGATTTTTCAATCGATTAATGACTTTCGAACAGCGAAATACTACTGTTGCCTTTATTTACCAACTCAACACTGTACTTAGGTCTTTGAATATTGTTTTTATTGATATAAACATGTCATCAGTAAATTAAAACCATACTAAATGCTATTGCTATTCACAGATGCACTGACACGATACCACCATCTGTTGATACCTGTATTTTGGCATTACACAATCATGTTATGTTTTACTCTAAACGTTTATGACGTCTTTACACTATATTCATTGAATTTTTGGTATGAAGCGATTGATATTTTAGTCATAGATACATTATATTTTTAGTTGTTTTGGTTTTGAAATAGCTGTCAGTACTCTCAGAACTCTTGTGTTTTAATGGATGTAGAAATACCCTGCAAGGACTGGTCTCTGTTTTCGTTCAATGCTTTTTATCTACTTTGTGTCGATCTGATGAGTCAAACTGCTTTTTATAATCTGATAGTATGTTTTACTATTACGTAATTGTTACAGTTTAGAGGAGTTTTGGCAACTTCAAAGATGTTTAACCCTGCCACTTTCTATATATGCCTATCCCAAGTCATGAACCTGTTGTCGGTGGTTGCCGTTGGCTCATATCTGTTATATTTGTTTTTGTAAATGATTTTGTTATTAACAAGGCCGTTAGTCGCCTCAATTGAATTGTCTCATATTTTTCATGTCGGGGTCTTTATACCCGACACTGCTTACATTTCAACTTTGGTTGCTTGTCGTCTTAGTGATAACATACCCCAGCTCCTTATTTTATCATTTCAAACAGTATGAATTTAGGGTTGTTTTTTTCAACTTTTTTTCCTCATAAATCTTCAATGTCTGAATTCATTGTTTCTTACATAGCTAATTCCACGTATTTGGATGTTAAATGAGGAAATACAAGTGTTAAACCTCTAACTGATAACAAATATTAATCTCTCCATGTGTTTTATTTCCTCGTCATCAATAAAATGTAGCGAATGTTTAATGATCAATATTTTCGATTGATTTTCGCGCTTATAACACACGTTTGCTGAATACCTTTCATCAGGAACGATCGTGGACAAAAGTTTCTTGACAAAAAGAGACACACTTACTCACCCATAGTTTATATTGCAAGTAATTAAAAAAAATAATGACTTTTTATGCCACACTTACAAAATCTTTTTTGTCACACCTATAAAATATTATAAAACCACATTCACTATAAAGATCATCTAAGTTAGTTTAAGTCCCCATCCATTATAAGTAGTGTGCATACAAATACCCTTTGAATAAGAAAACACTTCCTATAAAGTATTTGTTCTTAAGTGCATGAACAAGGTACATTAACTTTTCAAAAATATATGAAATCAGTTATTTTGTGACATTATAAAGATGTCAATCAATCATTCATCCATTTTTTGTTTCGACCATGTTGAATGAAGTTGTCACACACTCTCTCCATTTGTTACTCGAGAAGCAGTATATCAGCTGTTCCAGAACGAACTATCGGGAAGCGATCCAGTAGCCATCATGCAGACCAAAGAAACAATCCCCTATATTCAAGACAATTGCAATCACGAAACGCAAGCTCTTGGTTATCGCATCAATTTGAAGATATATACGCAATATGCAGGCGCTGCTAGGATTTTGCTACATAGAAATGTAAAGTTCACAATAAGACGGCTAAAATCATATATGTTGACGTTAAGTTTAGTTGCAAACCGGCCATCGTTTTCATTTGCTAGATGTTATTGTAGATATTCACGTGTTTCAATACTACCTATCTTTAGTTTAAGCATAACTGCATAATTACATATGTATAAATGCACTGGAAATAAGAGAAACGGGTTTTTGATGGTGTTTTATTTTATTAAAAAAAAATTTAGTTAAAAAATGTTATCCCAGCAAAAAAAGTTAAAAGTAACGGAAATGCATAAGTGTCAATTCATAAGAGAATGTATTTAACCAATTGAACATGTATATTACAGTTGACGAAACAAAGTGTGCAAGTTTGTCGGAAGTAAACGTAAGTAGACATGAACTAACGCCCCTTTTAACGTGCTTATATAACTCTTAAATTAGCTGTTGAATTGCCATGTTTTTTTTACTTTCTTTTGACCGTGATTAAAACTAAAAAAACTGTCTTCATAATTACACTGCAAAAAAAGAAAATAAAAAAAGGTGTCATCTGAGATGAAATCGGTATCTTGCATAATAGTTATCAAAGGTACCAGGATTATAATTTAGTACGCCAGACGCGCGTTTCGTCTACACTGATAAGACTCATCAGTGACGCTCAAATCAAAATATGTATAAAGCCAAACAAGTACAAAGTTAAAGAGCATTGAGGATCCAAATATACCTTTGGTTATTTTTGTCATTTAGTTGCGGACTCGTTGATGTATAACCAACATGTCACATAATAAACGTTTATGATGAAATGTTGGCTGTTTTCCTGTTCTTCTATTATTTGAATGCTATCTTTCCCATTGACGTCCATATTCAGATTTCTTTTATATAGTCAGCAACTAAGCTGCTAGAAAAAAACCAGCATATGATGAAATAATAATTTGACCCAAAATCCCTCCATGTAGTAAACAATACCAAAAGAAGACACGGTGTATTATGTCAAAGTTATCTCACAATGAGGCCCTTAATTAAGAACAACAGTCCACACCACTCTACAATTTCGAAACGACTACTAGTACCGATGTCAGTGGAACCATTGAAGCATTATATTGACAATATAAATAATACTTCAATGGCGGAACCCAGTGCTAAATAAATACCACGCTACATTTACCGCAAATAAAACAAAATAACAAACAAACTAGGTGCATTAATTTTTCTATTTAACTTTAGTCAGGAACAATTAACCAAAAAGAATGAAAGTCAAAACATAGAAACAATGCGAGCATTTAGACATCTTTGAGATGCATCAAATATAAGTTTAATAACTTGACAGAAATATGAGAACATAAAAAAAGATGTGGTGTCATTGCCGATGAGACAACTCTCCACAAGATACCAATTGACACAGAAATTAACAAATATAGGTAACCGAAATGATAAATGTAAAACAATTCAAACGAGATAACTAACGGCCTAATTTATGTACTAAAAATGAACGAAAAACAAACGACAACCGAATTACGGGTTCCTGACTTCGGACAGGCACATACAATCATAATGTTGTGGGGTTAAACATGTTAGCGGGATCCCCCCCCCCTTTTAACCTGGGACAGTACATAGGCCGAACTATGAAAATCAGTTGAAAAAGGCTCAACTCATCAGAGGGGTACAAATAGAATTACTACACAGAATGGACGTGGCCGGGTATTTGCATATCCCAAAAAACAAAAAGACACTAAGTCCAGATCTGATAGTACTCGCAGTTAATGACAGGTAGTTCAAAGCCACTAACAACTAATAAAAAAACAATCATGAATCTAAAACTAGATTATCAAACAGTTCACATCCAACAATCAATGGATTTAGTGTAAATACGTCATAAACATTCAGAGAAAATCATGACCTTGTTCAATCTTTTTTTTTTATTTCAAAGGATAACGTGTTTGAAGGCAGCTCCGACGGGAATTCTGAGGTGATATCTCCTCCTTACATGGAACTTAACAAAACTGATATCGCAACAACTCATATTTATGATGAGATGGCATTTGACGACATGGAACATACTCAATGTGCAGAAAATACAACTACCTCGACCACTAGAAATGTGTTCTTTATGTGCTGTGGAAAATCTTGTGAAGATTCGGATGATATCCACGATATGTCAGTATATCGACTGGTAAAATTCTTAAACAGAAACCAGTTGCCGAGTATGGCGGAAGTATGTAACAAACATAAGTTAGATGGTGCATTTATCTCAGAGTTGACAATAAAAGATCTTATGAACGAACCATTTCTACAGAGCGAAGAACAAGTGGAAGTCTTTATTAACTTGGTTTCTAAACAAAGTAAAAATAAATAATATCACATAATATGATGGCTATACAGTTTTAATCATATAATTAAGTATGATGGATTGTAAGAGAACAAACACCTTCTTGATATTTATAGTTGTCACGTTTAGAAACCAATGCATTCAACATCGAAAAATAAGAAAGCAAAATTGGACACAGAGTAATACTGTTCAAATAAAAGGACCAAGATAAGTAAAAAATAAAGTCCACGACACATCGAGGCACACAAAAAAGTCTTTAATAATCAGGAAAAAAAGACAACAATGAATCAAGATATGTGAAAGTCTCGTATAGCAAGTTAACAGGGATTATATAGAGAGAAAAAAAAAGGAAAAGCACGTTTTATTATTGACAAGACAAAAAAAATCATCCAAAGAATAGATAATAAAACAAAACAGAAACCAAAACTAAATGACAAGACAAGAAAAATCATCCAAAGAATAGATAATAAAACAAAACAGAAACCAAAACTAAATGACAAGACAAAAAAAAACATCATCCAAAAAATAGGTTAGATAATAAAACAAAACAGAAACCAAAACCAAAACTAAATCTAAACCTATAATAAACAAATGTTCTATTCTCAATTTTATTAATTAACTGAAAACTTCCTTTTTGTTTGTTGTTTGTGTCGTTTAAAAGATTAATGCATCAGAATGCATACTTGTTTGAACAATCGATTAGCCAGATATGCTTCTTCCTTAGTAATGATCTAATTTAAGGAAAATAATTATACTTTAAATTAATGCGACTGTCGTACAAGTGAGAGGTTTAGCGCTAAAAAACAGGTTCAATCCACCATTGAAAATGTCTGTACCAAGTCAGGAATATGACAGTTGTTGTCCATTCGTTTGATGTGTTTTATCATTTGATTTACCAATTTGATTAGGGACTTTCCGTTTTGAATTTTCCTCAGAGTTCAGTATTTTTGTGATTTTACTTTTAACACTAGAAATAAATGTTTTTGCACAATTATGAGCCCTTGTCGTGTTGGAAGCAGTTTGCTTTAATACACATCGAAACTGACACAAGGGTTTAACATGGTCGTATAAATTTAAGGAACAGTTAAAAATTACAGAGAACAAACGAGGTGATTAATAAACTTGATGAACAGGGCCCCGATTTTGTCATTTCGATTTCCACACGAAGCACACTTCATTATCAGTGTCTTATCAAGTATTCAGAGCCAACATTTTATTAGGAATGTGTCTTACCATGCTTACCAGAAAAACAACTCATAAAAGTAACAAGACTTAGTTATATAGTTTTGTACATCAGATGCGATTTTCGTCTATCAGACTCGTCAGTGCCGCTCGAATCAAAATGTTAAAAGACAAGCAATTGAACGGTTTTGCCAAATACATTAAAAGTTATCTACTCTTACGGTAGAAACTCCTTAATATTTGGATTAATTCAAAGTTTTATAAACAGTTTTTGGGTAATATCAATGATACTTCACGTCTACACAGAAGTAGTGAAATATAACAAGATGTAACCACGACGTGTATTTTCTTATCTTCAAGGTGTTTGTTGATCGATCAAATGATATCTTAATTTATACAAGTCGTTATAATTTTACACACGGAACTATTATGGATGTTTCCCATACCTGGAGAACTTAAATATTTTGTTACCGTAAACTGGTAAAAAATTGATGATGTAATTTATGTTTTTCTAATCATTGTCCCATATATCGATTCTCAATTTTCATTCATTATTTCAGCACATAAATAAAGGCGATAGTATTATTATACTGCTGTTCGAAATTCAATAATCGATTGAGAGAAAAAACAAATCCGGGTAACAAACTTGACTGAGGGAAACACATCAAATATAAGAAAACTACGACAAAACACTAAAATGTAACACGCACAGAAACGAGCTACAGTATAACAATGGCCATATCCCTGACTTGGTACAGGACATTAAAAAAAAAATGGTGTGTTGAGCCTGGTTTTGTGGCTAGCCAAACCTCACTCTTTTATGGCAATGTTAAATATAACACTAAAATGACAACAATAAATGACAGGAATGCAGTACAAATAAACATAAACCTATAACTGTTAAATGGTGAAAAAGCCAATGTGCATATTTCACGTCTTTGTCAGTGAGTGGGCGTCAGTCTCGGCAGCGCTTTTTCGAATTTCCCTTTACAAAGATTTTGTAACCAAACATTTTCTAAAACATTGGCAAAATTCTTTCACAATATATTATCATTTAATTTTTAAAAAATGCGAATTTATTTATCTATTATTTACTAGTAATTGATAATCATTCCTTTTAGAGTGAATGCGTTAAAAAGGGAATTTTCTGAAAAAAAAGCGGACGAACCTTTCAGGAACTTCTTAGGAAGAAAGATAAGAAGTTAGCAATATCCTTTAACTCTACTTTCCGCTATATAGATGACGTTCTTTCACTAAACAATTCAAAATTTGGTGACTATGTGGAACGCATCTATCCCATCGAATTGGAGATAAAGGATACTACAGATACAGTTAAGTCGGCTTCATATCTTGACTTACATCTAGAAATTGACAATGAGTTAAAAACAAAACTTTACGACAAAAGAGATGATTTCAGCTTTCCAATTGTGAACTTTCCATTTCTAAGTAGCAACATTCCAGCAGAACCTGCATACGGGGTATATATCTCCCAATTGATACGATATTCCCGTGCTTGCATTTCCTATCATGATTTTCTTGATAGAGGGTTACTGCTCACAAGGAAGCTATTAAACCAAGAGTTCCAAATGGTGAAGTTTAAATCATCCCTTCGTAAATTTTACGGACGCCATCACGAGTTGGTTGACCGTTATGGAATAACCGTTTCACAAATGATATCGGATATGTTCCTTACGTTGTAACTACAATCCCCTTCCCTTTCATGAATGTGACCTACCGAATTAGACTATTTACCGGATTTGTAATCACATAAGCAACACGACGAGTGCCACATGTGGAGCAGGATCTGCTTACCCTTCCGGAGCACCTGAGATCACCCCTAGGTTTTGGTGGGGTTCGTGTTGTTTATTCTTTAGTTTTCTATGTTGTGTCATGTGTACTATTGTTTTTCTGTTTGTCTTTTTCATTTTTAGCCATGGCGTTGTCAGTTTGTTTTAGATTTATGAGTTTGACTGTCCCTTTGGTATCTTTCGTCCCTCTTTCACCGAGATAGAAAGGAAAAGATCACAAAAGAAAACATAACTTGTAACAAGGACTTCTGAGGTAGGAAGAAAAGAAACAACATGTTGTTTTTAAACCGAACTGTTGATCGATATCACAGGGAACATTTATGACCTAGCACTGTTTGTATGCCTTTCAATTGCTTTAAACTGACCATTAACCTTTAGATGTTTTTGACATAAATATCCTAGTAATAAAGGTTTCTGTTGCATACACATTCACCGTACAATTAATTTATTCAAGCTATATATTCTAACAGGATTCTGCAATACTACCCTCAAAATAATTCAGCACCTTAAAATCTACTTCTATAAAAGTTAACATGTAAGATTAAAACCACGCGAAAAAAGAAACAATTTTAAGTCCATTAAAAATTTCTTATCGTTAAAAAAATATTTAAAGATTTGTTTAATCTATTAATAGCTATCTATTAATGCAAAGCAATCCAAACATTAAATATTTGTTTTAGTTTGTCAACCTCTTTATTCGTGCAGATTTAACGGATATATGTATTATATTTGAATTATATGCTGGAATTTTAAGAACAATAAAGAAGCAAACCATTTACAATGGCAATTTTCTCTGTAAAAGATGAAAACAAATAGAAAAAGAAAAGAAGAAATCAAAGGCATATAAAGTTGGCAGTATACAAAAGAAAAGAAACCACAATAAAAATTAGCATAAACATCTGGTATGAAATGGAAAAACATATGGATCTCAAATGGAATTCTTCCACAGGACCCTGAACAAACCACAGATTCCACTACTTTTCAATCTAGACGGCACAGAATGCAAAGTGTTTTTCGATTTAAAAACAACAGGTTGGAAACAACATTCAAATAGTTTTAACAGATATGTCATCCCAAGTATGGAGATTCAGATTGAGGTCAGTAAGATTACTGGTATAACATACAGCCATGGAACAAATAAAATGTATGTTCTAGGAGAAATAGTTGAACCTGTGTCACTACATAAAGCCCTACTTGATTTTATACATTTTTACTGAAGAATAAAATTGTTTCAAGGACAGTATGCATGCAATTAGCAAAATATGGTATATCTTTGAAATACATGAAGTTGGCATCTGTACGAGATGTTAATGGGTAGAAATTTAACTTACTGGGCCATAAGATACCAGCAGGCATCAGACCTTAATTATCCTCTCATGGGTTACAATATATTATTTGATAAAAGTCATATAGAATTAAAATTTTGCACGGCATCAAAAATGAAATTAATTTTACTGCCTATAGACCATTATTTTTTTAATAAAATATGCTTGTCACAGGACAACCCATCAGAGCCATATTAACATGCCAATGGTAGGATTTGAATCTTGAATAAATGACGAAGCCTAATTTCTACCCTACTTTCATTTTGGCCAAATCACAACTTTCACTTTCAACAATAAATTTTACCACATGCTTTATTTATTTCAATGTATATGCAACTGATATGACCACTTAAATAGTAAATATTTCAAAGAAAACAGTAGTCAGAATACTTAGGAAGAAAATAATCTTGAAATAATTGTGAACTATAATGTGGTCTAAAGCCACCAAAGAGTGTGAAATCCATTCATGACTACTTTCAGAATAAAGAATGAATTTGGTATGGCTAATCAATAAATATAGGGTATGTGTGTTCCTACAACCTTACCGTGTCACCCTGTTATTTGTTTTATTATCCTCCCAACACAATGAAGCTACCAAGGATGTGATGTTTCAGTCTGTCCGTCTGTCTGTCCTTTTGTTATCAGCGCAACTATCTTAAAACCGAACAATAGAATTTTATGAAACTTGGAAGGTGGTAAGAACGCAATAATTAGTTGTGTATATTACAAGGTTTTAGGAATTTTTGATTCCCTGCATTATAATTTATATTTTGAGTAATGGTCCCAGTCAATTGACACTAAAAATGAATAATTAACCATTCTGATCTGCAAAAAAAATACCGCCAAAGTTAAACATACAAGTAGTTGGATATTGGACACTATGAAATGAATGTGTAAAAAATCATTTCTCTGAAGCTACTAAAATAAAATGAACCATTGAGAGTCACATGAAGGCCAAAATTGCACGGAACACACTACTTCATAAAAATAAATGTACATCCATATGTGTCAAAGATATAAGACCTAGGTTAAAAATCATGGCCTGGTAATTTTTCTTGCAATAAACTACTCAGTTGACCTTATGGTCAAATTTCAAGATCATCATGGTGCAACATACATTACCTCATGATGATACATACACATACCAAAGATCTTAGATCCATGTCAAAAGACAACTAGTCATGACTTGGTATTATGCCAAAAGAAATTGCCTTTAAGGTCAACGTTTTTATTTTACTTTCAGGTATTTTGATGATGTCATATCACTGAGTAACCAATATTTCAGCCAATACTTACATCTCATATAGGCTAGTGAACTTGAAATTAAGGATACTACTGATACTAGAAGGAATACCTTGATCTTTTCCTCAATATTGACACAGATGGAAGACTTCACACTAAAATTGATGACAAACAGGACGATTTCAACTTCCCAATTATCAATTTCATGGTGTTAAAATATCTCAGTTGATAGGTTATGCTCGTGCATGTTCACACTATACGGATTTCATATATAATGGTGCGCTTCTTACGCAGAAACTGCTCCAACAAATTTATGAGGAGGAAAGATTTTCAAAATGACACTCATCACGATTGGATGATACATACGATGTCTGTGCCTAAACTAACTATTAGACCATTTTTACAACGTCTTAGATTGTGATTTACCATTTATGTTGCCAAGTCTTTTAAGTACGGAACATGACCTATTCCCGTTTTTTGCTGTTTTATGTGCTGTCCTATGTTTTACGTGTTGTTTTTATTCTGTGGTTAGCATGTCGAAATGTACTATTGTATTGTTTATTTGTGCATTTTTCTGTCCTGAATTTTTCTTGCATTTATTTATTCTGTATTCCTGTCATGTACATGGTGTCATTTGAGTGTTATATTTAACATCACAATTTACAAGTTCGGCTAAACAAGGTTCAACCCAACAATTTTTTCTTAAAATGTCCTGTACCAAATGAGGAAAAATGCCAGTTATTGTTTTATAATTCGTTTCTGTGAGTGTTGCATTTTCGTTTGTTTTTTGTTCACTTCAGTGGTTCTGTTCTTTTCCTTGGTTCATAATTGGAACCCGGATTTGTTTTTGTCTCAATCGATTTATGACTTTCGAACAGCGGTATTCTAATGTTGCCTTTATTTATGGTCACATAAAGATCATCATTACAAAGGACACTCAATTTCAGTATGATCCAAGCACATTGCCTTGTTTTCTGGCACAAATACATTTATTATACCTTGAGGTCAAATTTGAACTTCACAGGAAGATCATCATGGTACATAACACTCTACCTCATGATGATACTTCAAAATACAAAATATTTAAGCCCTAGGTCACAAGACCAAAAAGCTATGCCCCAAATATACTATCAGAATGAAACTTGCTCTTATTTATTGAGGGTGGTGGTATTATATAAAATTTAAAATGAAAAAAAAATTGGTGTTAAAAATTTGATAAATTTTTGAATGAATAACAGACTGATATAGCGCTATAAATGGTTAGTTTAAAATAAGAAAAAAATCAAATACTTTGCACACCATTTTTTCAATTTTGAAGGCCGAATCTTAGACCCTTAATTCAGACAAAAATTTAAATCGAGTAAAACAAAACTTACAAGTAAAGGGTATAAGTGAACTAAAATTCGCCTCAGTTATCACTATAAACTATGCTATTGTCAATTTGGAATTAAATTCAACATATATATACCCCTGTACCCATATTTCTGAAACTTCCAAATTTGACAATACTAGCATGTAAAACATGTCATATTCAAGTTTCTAAATCTTTTAAACGTATGGTTAAAATCCTATGAAATTATAAGATGTTTAGCTTCGCCTATTCTATAAGTCAGGAAAATGGCCATTGTTATATTATAGTTCGTTTCTGTGTGTGTTGCATTTTAGTGTTGTGTCGTTGTTCTATTATATTTGATATGTTTCACTCAGATTTAGTTTGTAACCCGGATCTGTTTTTTTCTCAATATATTTACGAATTTCGAACAGCGGTGTACTTCGGGTGTTGTCTACATTATGGTCTGGTTGTTGTCGCTTTGAAACATTGCCCATTTCCTTTCTTAAGTTTGCTGTTGCCTTTATCTATTAATGCTGAGCTTTTCTCATCACTTGGCGTCCGTCGTCGTTAACTTTTACAAAAATCTTCTCCCCTGAAACTAACAGGCCAAATTGAACCAAACTTGGCCATAATCACTATTGGGGTATGTAGTTTAAAAAAGTTTCCGAAGACCCGGCCAACCAACATAGATGGCCGCCATGGCTAAAAATAGAACATAGGGGTACAATGTAGATTTTGCTTTAAATCTCTGAAACCAAAGCTTTTAGAACAAATCTGACATGTGTAAAATTGTGAATCAGGCCAACATCTGTCTGTCCTTAATTTTTCAGACGAATTAGACAACCCGCTGTTTGGTTTCTGCCTCTGAATTGGTAATTTTGAGGAAATTCTGCAGTTTTTGGTTATAACTCTTGAATTTTATTATAGATAGAAATAAACTGTTAACAGCTAAAATTGTTCAGCAAAGTAAGATCTACAAACAAGTCAACATGACCAAAACGGTCAATTGACACCTTTAGGAGTTATTGTCCTTTATAGTAAATTTTTAACAACTGAGACAAAATTAACCAAACTTGTTCACAACTATTATTAGGGTATGGCCGTTGAACATAGGGGTAAAATGCAGTTTTTGGCTTATATCTCTGAAACTAAATCATTTAGAGCAAATTTGACGGAAATAAAAAAAAAAAAAGGTTATCAGGTAAAGCTATATGTGTCCTGAAATTTTCAGACGAATCAGACAAACTGTTGTTAGGTTGCTGCCTCTGAATTAGTAATTTTAAGGAAATTGTGTTGTTTTTGAATATTATTGTAGAGAAAGATAATTTGTAAACAGCAATTATGTTAAGCAAAGTAAGATCTACAAATAAGTCAACATTACCAAAATGGTCAATTGACCCCATAAAGAGTTAATGTCCTTCAAAGTCAAATTAAATATTTTTTTGTAAATTTTTGGGAATCTTTTACGAACGTCGTCTTCTGAAACAGTTGAGACAAGTTGACCCAAACTTTGCCACAATCAGCATGAGCTTTTTTTTTTACAAAAGTGTCCGAAGACCCTTCCTTCCTGCCTACCAACAAAATAGAAAATAGGGGGAGAAATGCAGTTTTTGACTTGTATTTCTGGAACTAGAGCAAACGTATAACGGTTGCGTTATTCCATTCATCAATTGTAAATAAAAATATCATGTGTCAGACACAGGCTCCTTGGAGCCTCTAGTACAAAAAGAGGGACGAAAGATACAAGAGAGACAGTCAAACTCATCAATCGAAAATAGACTGACAACGCAATGGCTAAAAATGAAAGAGACAAACAAACAATAGTACACATGACACAACATAGAAAACTAAAGAATAAGCAACACAAACCAACACCAAAAACTAGGGGTGATCTCAGGTGCACCGGACGGGGTAAGCAGATCCTGCTCCACATGTGGCACCCGTAGTGCAACTATCTCGTAAAACAGAAACATAATCTGACCATACATACTGATATATAACACGTAGTCTAATAATGATTATTTGAAGATATATTTTTTATCACATAATTAGGTCTTTCAACTTTTCGTGCTTTTCTTCTGATTATTATTTTTTTTTTCTTCTGCCGTCTGAGATGCTTTTTTGTCTTACAACATATCGAATGGATTTTTGGCCAATGATGTTGTACAGTAATGGGAGTTTCAAAACTCACCCCACTGACCGAACACTTATTCATATAGGAGTTATCTCCCTGCGTCCCCTTTTTCTTGTTATCGCTATATCTCTAAAACTGTTTTCACCAAATTGTTCGTCTACTCTTAAGAATGATTTGGTTAATTTTGACTTGAGTGATCGGAAGACATCTTATGGGAGTTATTTCCCTTAGAAAATTTAAGATTCCCTTAGAAAATTTAAGATAGGCGATATGTTGGATCAATTCAAACGTTATAAGTGGTAGAGGTCTACAGTCTTTTGATATGAAGTCCTTGGTCCATTTGAAGGAAATTGAGGTCAAGGTCAAAGGTCAAGGTCTTGTACAAAGAGGCAAATTATGTAATTTTGGCTCCATTTAAAGAGTTAAATGTGTGTTTGAATGCCAACCAACCAACCAATCAATCAATCCATCAGTCCATTCATGTTTCCGTCTCATGTGTTTAATATGGGGTCCCAAGATCTTCATTGTTTCTTTTTCGCTCGTTTCAAGAGACCCTATCCAACGTGTTTAATCATTCAATTTACCAACCAATCAATGCATTTTTCCGTCTCGTGTGTTTAATACGGGGTCCAAGATCACATTTGTTTCTTTTTCGCCTGTTTCAAGAGACCCTATCCCACGTGTTTAATTGATCAACCAACCAACCAACCAATTAATCAACCAATAAACCAACCAATCGTTCAATCAATCAACCAACTTATCAATCATTGCATGCATGTTTCCGTGTGTTTAATACGGGGTCCAAGGTCTCATTTGGTTTTTTTTTTTCCCGCTTGTTTCAAGAGACCCTATCCCAAGTGTTTAATTTATAAACCAACCAACCAACCAATCAATCAACCAATCAATATGTATGACAGTTTATTTATGACAGTATATTTAAATCAATATGGAAGGAAAAAACTCTCAATTATTCAAGAAGAATTGAATTTTAATATTGTTCTTACATCTCTTCCGCGTCACGTGATATCTCCTCAATCTGGCGCGAGTCGCGCGCTGGACCTGAAATAAAATAAAAACTTTCCAAACTAAACATGAAACTTCTCCGGTAAAACAATACTGTAGACCCCTTACACAAACAAACACACACACACACACATCAATCAATCATGTTTCAGAGAGGGGGGAGAAAGACCGTTTACAATTGCTTTTTTAAAGCAATTGATTTATATTTTTGAAGAAGTATTATTCTGTACAGTTTGTAAAAATCCCAAAATCATTATCATATCACAACAGGGAGTAAATTGATAATGAACTTATGTAAATACACAGATACTTTTGCATAGGTACTATTTCAGTACCAAAAATATGTTGTACTGGAAATCTACTTTTAATATTCAGTACTATTTTGTTACTTTAAAATTATTGTAATATTTAGGTACCTTTATTTTACAATACTTGATTTGTAATTGAAAATTAAGTACTACAGATTTTTGGTAACATCGTTAGATTTTCAGCATTTTAAATGTTTGTCTATTTCAAATCTTTGTTTTTTAAAGCAATTGATTTATATTTTTGAAGAAGTATTATTCTGTACAGTTTGTAAAAATCCCAAAATCATTATCATATCACAACAGGGAGTAAATTGATAATGAACTTATGTAAATACACATTTACTTTTGCATAGGTACTATTTCAGTACCAAAAATATGTTGTACTGGAAATCTACTTTTAATATTCAGTACTATTTTGTTACTTTAAAATTATTGTAATATTTAGGTACCTTTATTTTACAATACTTGATTTGTAATTGAAAATTAAGTACTACAGATTTTTGGTAACATCGTTAGATTTTCAGCATTTTGAATGTTTGTCTATTTCAAATCTTTTATAGTTATGATGTTCAGACATGGAATACTGTGATCATTGTAGGTATTATTTATGTACCAATATTTTATGTACGAATGAAGTACATTAAAACATAGCTACATAAATCTTACAATAATTTTAAAGTAAAGAAATAGTACTTAACATTAAAAGTAAAATTTCAGTACTACAGCTTCTAAGTACAAACATAATTATTACCTATGCAAAAGTAGCAGTGAATAAACACATGGTAATTAATATAAAAAAGAGGCATTTAGGAGGGGCTAATATGTCAATCATCTGTTGATATTAGTGTCCAGATATTAATCTCTGACCACAAGATACATAGTGTGGTCTTATCTCATTGTATCATGTGTATTGCAACAAAAGTAATTGATATAACATGGAACATGGAAGTAAACAGAGAAAAGGGAAAAAATACGAAAAAGAGAAAATCTAAATAGAAAAAATTTAACCAAAATGAACAAAAGTGTAAAGCATGTGTTCGAATCCCGGCGAGGGAAGAACAAAAAATTAGCGAAAGTAAATGTACAGATCTAACATTGTTGGGTTGATGTTTAGACGAGTTGTATAACTTCTGCAAGCTCTTAAATATCGAATAAGTTGGGAAATATATATCCCATATGAAGGTAAAGACTCATCAGTGACGCTCAGATCAAAGTAGTTATAAATCCAAACAAGTACAAAGTTGAAGAGCATTGAGGATCCAAAATTCCAAAAAAGCATTGAGGATCCAAAATTCAAAAAAATTGTGCCGAATTATGACTCTCGAACAGCGGTATACTACTGTTGCCTTTATTTAATCACCTCTGTCTCAGCAACATTCTTTAAGTGTAAGTGCGGACAGAAAACCGACCGTTATCAAAGAAAAAACATCTCTTGAAAATTATCCAATCGTATAAGCTGAATCGTAGGAAGGCGTTAAACTAAAAATAAAAAATAGCCTTTCTAGTAGGCATAATTATTTGAACGAGTGCGACCTCTGACAATTGTTTATTTGGAGTTCTCCAGTAATTTTGTGATTTTACTTTTTATTTCATTCACGTTTTCAAGATACTACTGATTGAAATTTGTATTTAGAAATTTAATTTTTATCGTTTATACTTGATTTTTAATCATTCTAGTATCCAGTAGTTGCAAGTGTTCTTTAAAACATCCGAAGAGGAACGACATTTTCCTTTCAAATCTTCGATACTTATAGTGGTGAAATTTTAGACCCCGAGTGTATAATTAATGCTGTATTTTTTGTCTGATAAGACATGATTTATCACATACTTTTCACTTCCTCCTGTGAAGTAGATTTGTCAGAGGACATCCCTCTTTTTTTTTAATTTACATTGAAGTTCAATAATTTTGTAAATACCCTTTTCAAACGAATTTGGCTATTAATTGTGTAAACGAAATCCTCTTTATATTAAATAGCTCCCATCATTGACCTCAATGGCAAGAGCAGTATATACATCTGGAGGCTACATACTCCATAATGATTGAATTCAATGAGGAAATAAATTTTTTGCTGACGGCAAATTTCTTGACGCTGTAAACACTAAATTTGTTTGCTCACCGGTTGATAATATGGAAAGGCCGTCATTACCTTAGCTGTGTTTGGCAAAACTTTTAGGATTTTTTTGTCCTCAATGCTCGGCACTGGGTTCATGACTGAAGGTTGCAAAATAGAAAATATTTCATGATTTCAGGTCCTAACATTTGTCGGAATTATTTCGGTAATCAAATATCAATATTAACTTTTTTTTATCTTACTTGTAGGCAAACAAAATTTAGTGTGCTCATTTATACACTATGCCAACTTCATCTGTGTATGGAATATACATTTCCCAACTTATTCTGTATTCAAGAGCGTGCAGTTCATACTCAAGACTTTGTAAAACGTCACCAGTGTTTGATCAGAGAGTAGACGATCACGGGGCATGTCAAAGAACGTCTCGTCCTATCTTGTAAAAGAGTTCATCGGAAGGTACCAACACCTTGTTGATAAATATTCCGTATCAACTTCACAAATAATACACGATGGTCTTGTATAGATTCTGGGTACTGACGTTGTTCATCATCTTACTAACGTGTTATACTATTCTTTTATTGATTAGTCTGTTTTTATCGATATATATTTTATGTGGCTCGGTACTTGTACATCCCGTCATTGTATTTTTGACTTTCCTCTTCGGTAATTTGTTTTATTTGTATGTCGTTTGGTGTTTCTTTGATACAGCCCGTTATTGTGCTATTGTACATTTTTCATTCTCTGCTTGATGTGCTGCTTTGTTACACATTTGTTTATTATAATAGTGAATAGGATTATTACACAATGTTCAACATTTTTGACTTTTTTACCTGTTTGACCTGTTCACAAATCGTTACTACTTTCATCCAAGTGAGAAGTTTAGCTAGCTATTAAATAAGGTTTAATCCATCATAATTTTTCAAGTGAATGTCTGTACCAAGTCAGGAATTTGACAGTTATTTAACCAATTGTTTGATGTGTTTATGCTTTTGATTTTGCCATTTGATGATTCCAAATTTTTATTAGAGTTCGGAAATTTTGTTATTTTACAGCTTTTGGTTATTTCCTTAATATTATTATAGATAGAGATAAACTGTAAGAAGCAATAATGTAAAGCAAAGTTAGATCTACAAATAAGTCAAGATGACCAAAATGGTCAAATGAGCCCTTAAGGAGTTAGTGTTGTTTTGTATAGTCAATTTTTAATAATTTTCATAAATTATGTCAATTTTTACAAAATATAAGAGATAAACTGTAAAAGAGGGACGAAAGATACCAAAGGGACAGTCAAACTCATAAATCTAAAATAAACTGACAACGCCATGGCTAAAAATGAAAAAGACAAACAGAAAAACAATAGTACACATGACACAACATAGAAAACTAAAGAATAAACAACACGAACCCACCAAAAAACTAGGGGTGATCGCAGGTGCTCCGGAAGGGTAAGCAGATCCTGCTTCACATGTGGCACCCGTCGTGTTGCTTATGTGATTACAAATCCGGTAAATCGTCTAATTCGGTAGGTCACATTCATGAAAGGGAAGGGGATTGTAGTTACGACGTAAGGAACATATCCGATATCATTTGTGAAACGGTTATTCCATAACGGTCAACCAACTCGTGATGGCGTCCGTAAAATTTACGAAGGGATGACTTCAACTTCACCATTTGGAACTCTTGGTTTAATAGCTTCCTTGTGAGCAGCAACCTTCTATCAAGAAAATCATGATAGGAAATGCAAGCACGGGAATATCGTATCAATTGGGAGATATATACCCCGTATGCAGGTGCTGCTGGAATGTTGCTACTTAGAAATGGAAAGTTCACAATTGGAAAGCTGAAATCATCTCTTTTGTCGTAAAGTTTTGTTTTCAGCCGACCCTCATTGTCAATTTCTAGATGTAAGTCAAAATATGAGGCCGACAGCAGTAATGTACAGCAAAGTTAGATCTACAAATAAGTCAAGATGACCAAAATGGTCAATTGAGCCCTTCAGGAGTTATTGTTTTTTATAATCAATTTTTAATAATTTTCATAAATTATGTAAATTTTTACAAAATATAAGAGTTAAACAGCAATAATGTACAGCAAAGTTAGATCTACAAATAAGTCAAGATGATAAAAATGGTCAATTGAGCCCTTAAGGTGTTATTGTTTTTTATAGTCAATTTTTAATAATTGTCATAAATTATGTAAATTTTTACAAAATATTTTCCACTGTAACTACTGGTTCATTATAGATAAAGATAATTTTAAGCAGCAATAATTGTCATCAAAATAAGATCTACAAACACATTACCATCACCAATACAAAATTTTGTCATGAATCCATCTTAGTCCTTTGTTTAATATACACATAAACCAAGGTGAGCGACACACGCTCTTTAGAGCCTTTAGTGGTTTTTTTTGTTTTTTTTAACACACATCGTTGTCAATAAAATGCAATTTTATGCGACTGTCAAAAAAGTGAGAAGTTTAAACCAGGTGCTGTCCACAATTTTCTACATAGAAAAATGCTTCTATCAAGTTGGAACTTGACAGTTGTTATCCATTCGTTTGAGCTTTTGGTTTTGTCATTTGATTAGGGACTTTTCATCGGAATACAGTATTTTTGTGATTTTACTCCTGTTGTAGGTATGTAAATTAAATGTCATCAAAGTAAGGTATTAATTAATTCTGAAAAACATCAAGTTAAGAAAACCTCCATTTCTTTTTACCGCCTAATTTCATGATGTTAGTTAAATTATTTTTCAATTTGATGTAACTACCTCATTTTTCTTTTTAGTTGATTTTTTATATTCAACCTATTTATTATGATTTAAAGACATATTGTGCATTAAAACTTACCTTACGAAATAAATTGCAGACACTTGATAGTATGACTAAGTTGTTATTATGGTGACTTAGGTAATTACACAATGTTGATTGCTGTACCCCTGTATTTGATACCAAGTCAGGAATAGAGTTTTTATTCATTCCTTTGATGTGTGTGAGCTTTGGATTTTGCAATTTGTTTCGGGACTTTACAATCGAGAACTTGAATTACACAGTTAAAATCTATATATCAAATAACCTCAAGAATTCAGTTTTGATAACCCCAAGAATTCATTTTTTGTAGAAATAGAATTTTATTTTGGAACTGAATGTGGACCAATTAAAAAAACGTGACCAATTTCAAAAATCAAAGGACACAGTTTGATTCAGCACATTAAATAACCACAAGAAATCAAGACTGAATTTTAATAACACAAATTATTGGTCAAGAAATAAGTAATTACAGCAAAGTATTATTAAAGTAGTTTTTGAACCTTTTCTCTAAAAAGTTAGGACCATAACCTCCAATACAATCCCAAACGTCCCTTTTGGTATAGAACGTTGTAGTACAATTCTATTGAGATCCATACAAAAAAAAGAGTAAAATCACAAAAATACTGAACTCCAAGGAAAATTCAAAACGGAAAGTCGCTAATCAAATGTCAAAATCAAATGATAAAACAAATCACACGAATAAACAACTGTCATATTCCTGACTTGGTACAGGCATTTTCAAATGTAGAAAATGGTTGATTGAACCTGGTTTTAGAACGCTACATCTCTCATTTAATTTTTCTGAAAACTAAATGTCTTCGGACGACGACGAGGCTGACAGCGTTATAAGAACGCAAAATCGTTTCGGTCGTATAAAAAGGTAGCGCTTCATCTGTATGAATTTTCAGAACTAGAATGATAAATGTATATACCCTCTTATTTATAAAGAAAAATTATCGACATGTTGATGTCTTTAGTTGTCGTGTATACCACACATTCCCTTTATTCCTATACGAAGCATTTTTAAAGTACATCATCCTGAACATGCATGAAATATTTACCACTGAACATCAATCAATCCCTTAAACTACGCGTAGCTCATATTTGGCAGTAAAAGAGTGTGCCGCTACTTCGGATTTTGACGAAAATACTAGTCTTATTCGTCTACATCATGGAATTTATAATCAAAATTATAAAAATCAATATAATCAAATATCAGTTTCCAGGAAAAGAGTTGTCAGTAAAGTACGATGTATGTAGACAGGACCGAGGATCAGGTCGCCGGAACAGTAGTTCATCAGGGGTTGGCACCGCAATTGCTCAGCTCACTGGGAACATATAAGATTATGACCTTCGTGTTTCACATTGTCCAATATGTCACAGTGATGAGAAAGCCAAAATAGACGCAAAACCTCAAAAATGTCAAAAGAATTGAACAAAATTGGCAAAGCCATGCATGAAATCGTCACCATGCGCATCTCTAATGGAAAAAAACTCATCTGTTTAGCATAAAATCAAATATCAGTTTCCAGGAAACAACTTGTCAGTAAAGTAAGATATATGTAGACAGGACCGAGAATCAGGTCGCCGGAACAATAGTTAATTTGGCGTTGGAACAGCAATTGTTCAACCCACTGGGAAAATATCAGATTATGACCTTCATGTCTCACATTGTGCAATATGTCACAGTGATGAGGATAAAAATAAAAAGACGCAAAACTGTTATAAGAATTAGCCAAAAGCGCCAAAGCCATGCATGGAATCGTCACTAGGAGCATAATGAAAAATATTGAAAAAGTGTTTAGGATTCCTGTTGCAGTGCTCAACAGGACGACGATGCAGGATAAAAGCAACAATGGACCTTTAGGTAAAAAGAAGGTGGCTGATATTATAGAATATTATAAAATCTGTTTTACATATGCAAACAAAATACATACAATGAAACTAAGCTCAAAGAAACATTGACAGCAATAGTTTCACATTCATTCGGTCATCATGTCACAAAAATTGAAAACGTAGCAATTGGTGCAAAGTATGGAAAATATTTTTTTTAAATATCTCCCTCATGGTAAACCGCCAATGGATGATGATTGACAACAAGACGTCCAAACCATATTTGACACAGTAGCGAATAATGCTGAACGGATAGCCCCGGCTGGATCCACAAAGGATGTTGAAACTACAAACAATAGTTATGCATCGAAAGCACCTAAACGGTTTTGGTTTCAGTAAAAGTGAAAATCTGAAAACGACGGTAAGTGCTGTAGGGTTGCAATAAAAACATAGGATATTTGATATTACATGCATAAATACACAAGCGAACCTTTTACCTGATGAAATCTTAAATAACCATACTCTCAGCAACCTGTGGAAAAAAGGAGGCGTTTTGAAAGGAAGAAATTTAGAATCAAATTGATAGTCAGAAAAAATCGAGAGTGTTTCATATAATCGGGATTGCCTCTTAGTTTAGTAACTGAAGTTATAGAGATACCAGGAATGAAACAGCTTATAATCATTACTGCACTACTGCCCTTTTACATCTTTTACTGGTATTTGAATACTTTTTGACTTTGAAACATCGTTGTAATCAGATTCCGAAATTTGATAAAAGCTGCGCTAAACAAATGCAGCCTCGGGTGATACGTTAGATACTTATATTTAAAGTAACCAATAGCGCCGTGTTCAAATGCCGTTACTGGTTTAACAGCAAATGGAAATGTCCCTTTAAATGAAGGAAAGCCTGTTCATGCCGTTACTGCTGAAGCAGCTTTCCAGAGTTTTCTATTTTAGTTAACATAATAGACTGGTCATGCTTGTTGCACATAATTGCGAATTATTTGATGCAAGGCGGCTAATTAATAACATGTTAAAATTAACATGCTAATCAGCTTTCGGGAAATGCATTTAACGTTACGCACGCTGTTCCTACAACCCCTAGGATTTGTAACACAATCTTCGATATTTCCTCCGCAAAACAAAATAAAAATGTTAGCAAACACGAACCACTATTAAAACAAATTCAATATATATATTTTAAAGCTCTTGATCATATACTAAGTAATATCTAGTATATTTGAGGATTAAAATAACAAAGCTATGTGAAAAAAACGGATGTCCAACGTTACATTTATGAAAAACTGTTTTGGCTCTTATGTATAGTGATCATATTTCTTATTCTCTGATCTTCCGGAAACTTGGCAGGAACAACGGTATGTGTAGGTTCTTTGTGGCGTTAAAACCGTTATTTTGCCAAATTTCATTTGACTCGTTGGCCGCATATTAAGCAGGAATAAGAAAAATGTCCAACGACGTTTTTCGGTAACTTAACGACTGAAGGTGAATTTTATAAGTAGATATAGCGAAAAACGAATAAAAAGAGTAAGACAATAATAACATCTACCAAAAGTACAAATATTTGTCTCATTGTTCGTGAGTTCAAATATTGCAGATTTTATAAAATCTTCTCTACACAGTCGTTTTTCAAGCGGTAGCCATTTTGTCCAAGTTGATATTTCATTTTTCAAAGCAGTTAACGCGTATTTTTTAACTGATATTTCAATAAGTTATTTAAAATTGATCAAAACAAAAGTTAGATACACGAAGAGTACAAAATGCCAAAATTCTTTTCTTATAAACTACATATTTGGGTCTTAAAGGAATAAATTTTTTCAACACATTACAAAACGGTAGCCATTTTGTCCAAACGTCGAAAAACGTCGAAAAATCCGAAAAACGCTAATTTCCGACGTTACATGTCCTAAAGTTTCAATTAAATGTTCATGATAATTAAAACAAATCGTTAATTGAAATTAGGAAAAAGATGTTGATGGCTGCAGAAAAAAAAAAAAGAATAGTGCATGTTGCTACATGTATAGACTCCGGCCGGGACATAGATTCGACACAGGTTAAATTTTGCAATTTTTATTGATCGTTTATAGCTTTTATCGATTTATTTAAAAGAATCGTGAAAAGGGAAATTAAATCTCATTACATGAACTTCGTTCAACTTTTGCAAAGACAAATTGGAAACACCAAGACAATCCTCTAAATGTAAAATGCGAATTTTAATTTATTTTGCGGAAGGACTACGAAATAGATAATTTTAAGTCGTCACTTCAGTAAGGTGCATTCACCAATTATATTAAAAGACTTAATACAAGTCCACGGAATGTTTTACTTCGCAATTTGTCCTGCTATTCATGTTATAACTAAAAGTAATTCCTGTACTACATGTACTAGCGAAGCCGGAACTTTTCGTCAATATTAACTTGTGCATGAAATTGAGGTAATTGAAAGACAAATCCAAAACAGCGACGAAAACCGTTTCATTGAATTAATAAAACCCGGGATTATATTAGCCGTTTTTACGGACAATTCAGGAGTAGATTACTATATTTTAAAATGTATATCAGAAGTTATAAACAATTTAAGCAAGCAACCGTTTAGAAGACTTGGAAAATAATTCTCAAGCCAAGATTCAAGAAATTGAAGGGGTGTATTTCGACAAATTATGTGCCAAAAAAAATACAATTCTATTCAAATTAATCAAGGTTAAAAATGTTTCGATTTACTTGCAGAGTGTCAGATATATTTGTATTGGGGTTGAATTAAGATATAGAAATTTTACAATAACAGATGATATGCACCATGAAAGTTAAACATCCTATGATAAAAGTTTTGCACATTATTTATGGAAACCGTATACATGTACTTCCGTCCAATTTTTCCTTCCTACATTACTTGCGACAGTAAGCACTGCATTTTTAGGTGAAATAACTTAAAAGGTAAACATTATAAAATCGATTTCCACAACTTGAGGTAATTTATGATAAAATGATATCACAAAAAGAACAGAATCAGAATCAACCAACAACATATAAAAAAACCGAATAAAACTTGCAAAAATTAATCAATTGAAAGTCAAAAACCCTCTTTGACGCCGCATTTTTAGTGTAACGTCGTGTTGTAGGAACATCGTGCACAACGTTTTTCTGGATTCACAGATACGCTTTCGCTTTTCCGGTAAAAATTCCCAGGTACAGTCAGCTGAAACTATTTGGGCAATATAAAAAGTATAATCACAAAAATTCTGAACTCACAGTAGAATCCAATCGGAAAGTCCAGAATCACATGGCAAAATCAAATGACAAAACACATAAAAAACGAATGGACAAGAATGCCGTTGATTATATCGATTCCTTACATAAGTTTATGACTTTTACCAACGCAGAGGAACAAGATTTACAATTGAATTTTCTTTTAGCGTTGAATCGTCGATTGCTGAAAACATGAAATATAAAGGATGATGCTGAGAAATTTTGGAAATCTTGCTAAGGGAAAAGATGGCTGTAAGATGTGTCCAATCCTGTGATAAGAATTGCATCTGGATCGAGATTTAAATACAAAAGGCTTCATGGGTTGACTCGATTTATTGTCTCTATAAAGACAAATTGCTTCACCCCGTGTTAGGAAAACAGCGGTTATATAGTTATATAGAATTTATTAAGAATCCACAAATAGTTCATTCCACTACGCGATTGAACAATTTTGACGTTTATGGTTCAACGTATTTTCTAATTCCTAATACAAATATATCATAATGACATATAATAGAACAATATCATACGGACGGGATCTTTTAAAGTACAGAGTCACGTTACAATAACCAAAGAACCAAAAAGACACTAAGTCGCATATACAAAACACACCAGCAAAAAATGAAAGATAATACAAACACATTGACGGGATGTTAAAGTACCGATCCACGTTAAATGGATATCACAGAAAACAATCCAACAGTAAAAGTAATATTAAAAATAGAACAAAGACGAATGAAAAAACAGTATTACATGTTGTTAAGATGATACACAATATCAGTACACAGAATATATACATCAAGGCCATCATGTATTATCTGTGAAGTTGGTCTATTGCTACTTAGGTGGGGGAAATTTACGATTTCAAAATTAAAATCGTCTCGTTTGTCATAGATTCTGGTACTGAGATGACTGTCTAAGTCAAATTTAAGATATAAGACAAATGAAAGAACAATATTACACGTTGTTAAGATGATAAACAATATCAGTACTGATAATCTATACATCAAGACCATCATGTATTATTTGTGAAGTTGATACGGAATATTTATCAACAAGGTCTTGGTACCTTCCGATGAACTTTTTTAGAAAAAGGACGAGACGTTCCTTGACATACCCCTGGTTCGTTCATCAACTTTCTAGTCAAGACACTGATGACGTTTTACAAAGTCTGTAGGAGCTGCAAGCTCTTGAATATCGAATAAGTTGGGGAATGTATATCCCACATTTCAAAATTAAAATCGTCTCGTTTGTCATAGATTCTGGTACTGAGATGACTGTGTAAGTCAGATTCGAGATATAAGTCTGAAAATGAATCAGAGGAAGCCATTACTTTTGTTTTGTATTAAAAGTCAGGAATATGACAGTTCATGTCCATTCGTTTTTGATTCGTTTTGTTATTTGATTTTGCCATGTGATTATGGACTTTCCTAATTGATTTTCCTGTAAGTTCAGTATTTTTGTGATTTTACTTTTTTCTTTAATTACTAGTTCTGGGGTATATATTAATGGAACCCAATCAGAAAAGTTCGGATTGTTTATGGAAAGAACATCATCAATATATCTGAAAGTGAAATTAAATAATCTGGCTTATTTGATCCTCTTGTTTTTGACAAGTGTCTGAGGGAACTCCGATTCATATGAGAATAAGAAGAGGCGCACATTTTGTTCCAATAGGAATGCCGACAATTTGTTGGAAAAGTCTACCTCCAAACTCAACAAATATGTTGTCGATAAGAATCTCCAGCATACTGATCACTTGTTCTTCTGTGTAGCTTAATTTAACTTTTTGTTTGTCACTATTAACGAAATATGCCTTATGATATCACAAAGTAATAAATTTATAGCGTATGCTACCATTTTAATGTTGAAAGGTTAAGCTCGATAACATTGATTAGTCTGAACTCAATTTGAGTCTCGGAGACGTACTTAACGTGAGTGTGCATTAGTAACAACCAAAAATACAGATAACGATAGTAAATTTTTTTATTATAAAAACAGTATAGCAAAAAATACAAAATAACATTCAAAAATACACTGGTGAGGAGATGTGCTGCTGCTTGTTGATGTATCTACAGACGTAGATTGCTGCCTTGGTCCGTTTCTGTGTGTGTTAGTTACATTGTAGTGTTGTGTCGTTGTTCTCCTCTTATATTTATGCGTTTCCCTCAGTTTTAGTTTATTACCCCGATTTTGTTTTTTGTCCATGGATTTATGAGTTTGAACAGCGGTATACTACTGTTGCCTTTATTTATATATGGCACATAGTGTCCTCCATTCTTTTAGTTGCGCAAGGTTCTCAAGGTGGTGTGTGACCTTTCCAACTAATCCCTTTCGGTAGCTTCGACAGTCCATCGTAGCCATAGTTAATGACTAAATCCGATATCTCGGCACAATTGTTGAGGTTTGTTTCGATGTCCTCAGGCACTTGTCAATGACATTAAAGTCATCTGAATCGGCTATTTTGACTGTACTGGGTTTGAAATTAACATCCAGTATGAAGTCCAGAGAAGAATTTGTACTATCCGGAGTTAGGTTAATTTCCTTTTTTGAATTCTTTGGAGTGATGTACTATTCAGAACCAGATGGAATTTGTTCATCTTTCACATATTTACCACAGAAATTGGTAGGTTCCTCCGACTTTCTTTTATTCTTCAGATGAATCCGCCCGTCATGATTGAGCAGGTTGTCTGCTCTTGTAAATTTTGCATTGCATTCATCATGGTCAAACGTTTGTTGACTGAAGGTTCAATATCCGCCCATCACACCGGGGACATCAGGTATTAGAACACTAAATAAGCTGACCAAATGCAGCAACGACGAATGAAGCTATTGTCATTGGATTAATTTTCGAAGGGCTTTCCCAAGTGCATTCACAGAAAACAAACATAGAAAAAACTATATTGGGGACTACAACACACCAAATAGCATTTACATGATAACATGCAAGTCTTGACTGTCCCTTTGGTATCTTTCGTCCCTCTTTTGTAAACAACAATATGTTGGTAAACGCAAACGTCCTTTTAAATCTCGACTCGGCGAAGATCTCCGATATGTCAAAAATAAGTCATCGGAGCCCACTGGTAAACATTTCAACCAGACAAGGCACAACATCCATCATATGTCTTTCGAAATCATCGAAATCATCGATCCTAATGACCCCACGTCAGACGTCCTTAGGAGTAACTCGGAGCGCTAAACCCAATGGAATCAACAGTTTAGAGACTTCCAGTACACTACTGTATGCCCTCTTTCAATTTTGTACCTTTTTGGCTTTCTTTACTATTTTGATCTGAGCGTCACTAATAAGTCTTATGTATACGAAACGCAAGTATGGTGTATTGATTTATAAGCCTTGCTAACTCTTAGCATGTTAAAATGCCCTTTTGTAATGTTATTTGCGTATTTCTCTGTCCGTAATGTTCTTGTATTTATTTGTACTGTTATATTTAAAATTGCCAGAAAAGCGCGAGGTTTGACTAGCTGCAAACCAGGTTTAACCTAGCATTTTTCTTAAAATGTTCTGTACTATGTCAGGAGAATTACAAATTCGTTTCTTTGTTAGTTGCATTGTCGTTTTGGTTTTCTTGATGCACTTCAGTGTTTCTGTTGTTTAGTTGTTTTCCTCTTATAATTGATGTGTTTAACTCAGTTTTAGTTTGTAACCAGGATTTATTTTCTGTCAATTGATTTATGACTTTCGAACAGCGGTATACTACTGGACCCAGTTGTTCATCTCTCGGTTAAATTTCATAACCCTTTGTTAAAGGAGTAGGTCCGGTAAGGACCGATTTTGGCCTCAAATTTCAGGTTCATCTGACGAAAGATTTTGACCACTTTTTAAACACTCAAGTGTCTATTTTATTTGAATTAATTAGTTTATGTGAAAGATTTTAACAGATTTAGTCATTAAAAACGATCCGATTCAAGCTCAAATATGAAAAATCTACCTAATATGCCGAAAATTGTCACTTTTCAGATGGTTTTTGGTAAAAATGAAAGTGGCCGCATCCGTGTTCATCCTCAACCTTTATATATGTTATGTATTATCATAAAATACAACTTACATTTCAATATTAAGGATGAACACGAATGCGGCCACTTTCTTTTTACACGAAAACCGTCTAAAATTTAACTAAAATGCTAGATGACTTAATGGTGCTAGCACCGGATATATGTGCATTGTATTGTCAAAAACAGCCCATATTTATGTAGCAGAAGCATTCTACTGTCCAATAAATAACTAAAGGTTTACATTTTAACAATTTTGTAAAACTGCTATATTTTGGGGCCAAAAAGGGGTCTTACTGAACCTACTCCTTTTAACCCTTGGTTATTTTCTGTAGTTCATCCGTAGTTAAAGCAGATATATTTAACCTAGGGTTAAAAGTTGCAAAATGGCAGCACAACTTGTTTTTAATATTCCACATGTTTAATAGTTATCAAAGGTACCAGAATTATAATTTAGTACGCCAGACGCGCGTTTCGTCTAGTTAAGACTCATCAGTGCCGCTCATGTCAAAATATTTATAAAGCCAAACAAGTACAAAGTTGAAGAGCATTGAGGATCCAAAATTCCAAAAAGTTGTGCCAAATATGGCTAAGGTTATCTTTGCTTGGGATAAGAAAACCACCAGCAGTGGCATCGACCCAGTGGTGTAAATAGTTATCAAAGGTACCAGGATTACAATTTAGTACTCCAGACGCGTAAAGTAAGAAAACCGCGAGTATTTCAGGGAGGAATTAATCTCACCAACTAAACATAAAGAGAATATAGATTTGGGAGGGAGACCTTAGATTTTTTAGTGGATCTACTTGGAAAAGATCTGCAACGATGAACCATGAAAAAGACCGCACTGACAGTGGAGGAGCAGTTATATATTGCCCTGAGATTTAATGCAAGCGGGTCATTTCTCTAAGTGATTGGTGATACCTTGGGGTATGATAAGTCAACAGTTAGCAGAGCCGTGGATGATGTTACCAATGCAATACTAGCAAGAAAAAAAGATTTTATATCTTTTCCAACCAGTAAAGCTGACATTGACGAGGTCAAGCTAGGTTTCCATGAACAAACTAATTTCCCACATGTCGTAGGATGCAATGACTGTACCCATGTACGAATCCAGAGGCCAACCGAAGATGAAGATGTCGTCAACAGAAAGAACTTTTCTAGTATCAATGTTCAAGCCGTATGTAATTATGAAGGTAAGCCTGTCAAAATACCTTAATACCTTGTTTAAGATTTATTTAAATTTCGGACCTCGGGATTTCATGTTTTTAAGCCCGGGGTTTCGGGATCAAGACCCCTCCCACTATAGGTTTTTAATTGTTTTACTGTCCGGCTTGGCTAGACATTAGGATTTAAATGAATGTAAAGCTTCTTTCAGAGTTTACCACAAAGACCAAGCACTTAAGAAATCATCACTTTTCTATTAAAATTTAAGTATGGAATTGTCAAAAACAAGGAAAAAGGATAATTATTATCTATCTATGCAGTCCCTGAAAATAAAGAAAAAACATTTTAGTGGTTTTGATGCAGCGAGGACACTTTAAAAAGTGTTAATCAGAGAAAAGATAACAGAATGTAATGCAATTTCATCTCTTTCATTATAATTGTTTCAAGTTGATAATTCGCATCTAAATTCTACTGTAAAAAAGAGAAAAGGCAGATGATGTTAATATTTACTTTAATTGTTCCTATATTACGTGATGGTTCTTGTGTCTGAGTGGATAGCGCGCTAGCCTGCTACCATCATGATAGCGGGTTCGTACCTTGAATAAGTTTTTTTTTTTTTTCTTTTGCTCATATAAAATGATTTGGTATATTTAACAATGAGACAAAAGTCACAGTAATTAACAACTATAGGTCATTGCACGTCTTTCCAACAATAATTATAACCCATACCGCATAAGTATAAATATAGATTTGTAAAAATTACTAAGAGAAAAGACAGAAAATTAAGGCAGTTCTTCCTTTCATAATGTTTTCTTTAAATTCACTTTTTACAATTCAGATTCCTTTAAACATACTAAAATTTCTTCTCTTTGTAATTGGTCATTACTGAAACTTCTATATTAGTATCAGGTCATTGTGAGCCAAAATTCTAGTATCATGTATAAGGTTTTCTTTTCAAAAATGGGTGACTCTTGGTACGAAAAGAAAGGATGTACACTTCGATTATATTTGTTTCATTTTTTTTTGTATAAAGAACAAATCCTGCAATTTCAATCATGATTGACAGTGGTGTTGGTGGCCTAGTAGAGATGGACATGTTCAATGTTCAATATGAGTGCATATTTTTATACTTTACTGTTAATTTCGAACATACGTGATACTAGTGTTAATCATGCAAACAAATAAGTGCTATATGATATACACACGAAACCTTTTCGTTTTTATTTATTTCTGGGTTTTTTTTAGGTATGAGTTTGTAAACCCTTACTTATTGTAACATTTTCGAGTCTCGTATGGATGTGTCTTAGTTTCAATGATTGTATTTATGACATTAATCTAGAAAACATTCAATGTTAATGTCTATGTGATGCACAATAAATGAAATTGTATCATGCACCATTGTTGGGACATCTTTTACTGAAAAAAATATTTCCTTGAATGTAGACAGAAAAGAAGTCAATGTATCTCTTCCCTTTTTTTATGCCTTTTGTGGTGTCTACATAATTGTTTAAGATGCTGTCTCCTACTTTTGACTCTCCCAAGGGTGACTGGGGTATAGAAATATGGTCACTTTGTCTTCTCCCGACCGGCAGTAAAACGCTTGCCGAAGTGGGACGTCCGTTTGGCTGTGCGGGATGTATCAAGTTCGCAGTCACGTCCGGTCAGAAGGGGGACGTTAAATCCGATGCCTCGTGTAAAGAGAGTGCCACGCTCTTTGCACGTTAAGAACCATTGAAACAACTAGGGGTCCGTAGGTGGCCTGTTGCAAGGCAAAATTTCTGTCCCTATCCAAGATACCGTCATTTTCCAGTGGCAGTCCAAATTTCCCCGATCATCATCCCAGATGGCCTCTATCGTATCAACCTACCTATTGTGTTTATTGAATTTGTTCTCGTCCTGAATATGCATGAAATATTTGCCACAGGACCGTTAAGCAACCAACACTCAATCAACCCACTTTTGGCAGTGCTATATTTAGACTGTAATTCTGTAGAAATTGGTGAATTTCTACACTCATTTCTTTTTCAAGGATTGATAATTGGTGAATTTCTACACTCATTTCTTTTGCTTTTTCAAGGAGTGATTTAACTTCTTTACCTTGCTTTATTCATTTTATGATCAAAATCTATGAATAAACGTATATTCTACCAGATTCGGAATTCCCTAAATCCATATATCCAATTCACAGTGGAAACAAGTGAAAAAAAATACAAGGTACTTAACTCATATTTTAGAAAAATGTCAGCCGTTGGCGAAATTCTGTTATATGCCAATTTCTAGGTTGTCAACCCCACTTTAACTTGTTATATCGTATATCATAAATCTAAATTTATTTTTCTACACAATGCTGTATAAAACGCCTACTTATGTTGTCAGAATTATATGCAGGCCTAACTATGTCAATCGCAATTGTTTCGTCTACTGATTTTTTTCCGAGACAAGTGCCTGTGTGTATTTGGCAAAACTTATACGAGTCTTGTGTAGACGAAACGCTCCTCTGGCGTACTAAATTATAATCCTGGTACTTTTGATACTATTTGCACCACTGGGTCGATGCCACTGCTGGTGAACGTTTCGTTCCCGAGGGTATCACCAGTCCAGTAGTCCGCACTTCGGTGTTGACATGAATATCAATTATGGGGTCATTTTTATAAATTTTCTGATAAGAAAACTTTGAATTTTTCGAAAAACTACGGATTTTCTTATCCCAGGAATAGATTACCTTAGCCGTATTTGGCACAACTTTTTGGAATTTTGGATGCTCAATGCTCTTCAGCTTCGTAATTGTTTGGCTTTATAAATATTTTGATGCGAGCGTCACTGATGAGTCTTGTGTAGACGAAACGCGCGTCTGGCGTACTAAATTATAATCCTGGTACCTTTAATAACTAATTATATATTCAACTTTAATTTATTTTTTGTTTTACCTTTTTCAACTTTTTTTGATTTGAGTGTCACTGACGAGTCTTCAGTAAACGTGTGTCGAGCGCAAACGCAAAATTGCAATCTTGATACCTATTAAGAATTTATTTATTTAGTGGAATTTTTCGTGAGTGCGGGTTCTGGGTTCGTTGTTTGTGGAAACGTACTGTCGCAATAAGGTCCCCATTTTGTCCAATGTAATTTTCTTTACATTGTAATACAATAAATTAAATTTCTTGATATGCAGGTCATATCTGCGTTCACATTAAGTGTTTGTTCACTTTAAAATGTTTTTGATCCACCCGTTTTTTACTTTGGGCTATCAAAAGGTATATTTTGTTTATAGTGAAAAACAAAAAGGTTAAGCATGCTACACAGAAGAACAAGTGATCAGTATCCTGGAGTTTCTTATCGACAACATATTTGTTGAGTTTGGAGGTAAACGTTTTCAACAAATTGTCGGCATCCCTATGGGAACAAACTGTGCGCCTCTCCTTGCCGACCTTTTTATTTTCATATGAATTCACTTGTCAAAATAGTTATTAAAGGTACCAGGATTATAATTTGGGATCCCGCTAACATGTTTAACCCAGCCACATTATTTATGTATGTGCCTGTCCCAAGTCAGGAGCCTGTAATTCAGTAGTTGTCGTTTGTTTATGTGTTACATATTTGTTTTTCGTTCATTTTTTTTACAGAAATAAGGCCGTTAGTTTTCTCATTTGAAGTGTTTTATATTGTCTTAACGGGGCCTTTCAAAGCTGACTATGCGGTATGGGCTTTGCTCATTGTTAAAGGCTGTACAGTGACTTATAGTTGTTAATGTGTGTCATTTTGGTCTTTTGTGGATAGTTGTCTCATTGGCAATCATACCACATCTTCTTTTTTGTATCATCAGTGTCGCTCATGTCAAAATATTTATAAAGCCAAACAAGAGGATCAAAGAAGCCAGATTATTTAATTTCACTTTCAGATATATTGATGATGTTCTTTCCATAAACAATCCGAACTTTTCTGAATGGGTTCCATTAATATATCCCCCATAACTAGAAATTAAAAAACAACAGACACTGCTTCCTCAGCCTCAATTTAAGACTTGTATCTCGAATTTGACTAACACAGTCATCTCAGTGCAAGAATCTATGACAAACGAGACGATTTTAATTTTGAAGTCATAAATTTCCCCCACTTTAGTAGCAATAGATCAACTTCACCTGCATATCGGATATACATTTCCCAACTTATTCTATATTCAAGAGCATGCAGCTCCTACTCAGACTTCGTGAAACGTCATCAGTGTCTGAGCAGAAAGTTGATTAACGAGAGGTATGTCAGAAAACGTCTCGTCCTTTTTCTAAAAAAGTTCATCGGAAGGTACCAAAAACCTTGTTGATAAATATTCCGTACCAACTTCACAGATAATACATGATGGTCTTGAAGTATAGATTCTGCATACTGACATTGTGTATCATCTTAAAAACGTGTTACATTGTTTTTTTCATTCGTCTTTTTTCTATTATTAATATTACTTTTACTGTTGGATTGTTTTCTGTGATATCCATTTCACGTGGCTCGGTACTTATACATCCCGTCAATGTGTTTGTATAATCTTTCATTTTTGCTGGTGAGTTTTGTATATGCGTTTTGGTTTTTTTTGTATTTCGTTGGTTCTTATAACGTGACTCTGAACTTTAAAATATCCTGTTAGTATGGTATTGTTCTGTAATATATCATTATTTTATATTTAAGTCTCCAAAAAGACTTATTGTTTTTGCTCAGTTCTTATTATTTTTATTATTCTTCTTCTTCCTCTTCCGCCACTTTAAAAAATGAACTTGTCCGCAGCGTTTCTCCAAAACCGCTTGTCAGATTGACAAGGATTTCAAGGATTTCATAAAATGGTAGACTAATATCTCTAGGTGAGTCATCAATCTTTCGTTTGTGCATTGGGGTCTATTAAGGGGTATTTTGGGGGGTAGAAAGGAGGGAGGGGTTTGCTATATTACCATATGAGATTTTATTTTCTAAAATTTTCAAATTAATACTTGAAAACAGCAAGTGATAGATACATGCAGTCTTCATAAATGATTATAGGACAATAAAACAAATCACATGAAATTAGGAGGAGTCCCTCGGGGGTCATCCCCACCCCTTCAATTTGAGAATATGCTTTTATCTTGTAAACGGTTCATATCCCCACCCCTAAAACATTATATATACTTGAATGGGACGATAAAACAAATCAAATAAATTAAAGGGAAGTCCTCGGGGGTCATCCCCACCCAGTTCAATTTCAGAATGTGCTATTATCTTGTAAACGTTCCAGATCCCCACCCCTAAATCATATTCTTGTAAGGGACAATAAATCAAATGAAATGAAATAAAAGGTAAGTTCCTGGGGGTCACCCCACCCCGTTCAATTTGAGAATGTACTATTATCTTGTTAACGGTTCAGATCCCCACCCCTAAACCATATATATTCTTTTAGGGGACAATAAAACAAATGAAATGAAATAAAAGGGAAGTCCCAAGGGGGTCACCCCATCCACTCTTGTTTGAAAACTTGTAAACGGTCAACATCCCCACCCCTAAACCATATATATTATTGTAGGGGACAATAAAACAAATCAAATGATTTTTTGGTAAAGTCCCTGGTAGTCACCACCACCCCTTCTGTTTGAATACTTGTAAATGGTGGAGATCCCCACCCGTAAGACATATATATTCTTGTATGGGACAAATAAAGGCAACAGTAGTATACCGCTGTTCAAAACTCATAAATCTATGGACAAAAAACAAATCGGGGTAACAAACTAAAACTGAGGGAACCGCATTAAATATTAGAGAACAACGACACAACATTAAAATGTAACACACACAGCAACGGACTAAGCATTAGACAACATCCGATGAGAATAACCAATAGAACATCAAAACCAAATACATGAATTTGGGATAGAAAAGTACCGTGACACGTCTTATAGTAATGTGAATTCACACTCAAAAATAGGAGAAAACAAACGACACAACGTAAAAATGTTACACACACAGAAACGAACGGCCATTTTCCTGACTTGGTACAGGACATTTTTAAAGAAAAAATGGTGGGTTGAACCTGGTTTTGTGGCATGCCAAACCCTGCACTTTGATGGCATTGTTAAATATAACACTAAAATGACAACATAATAATTAAGGACTACAATACAAATAAATAGCAGAACGTATTAGGCATAGAAACACATGAATAATAGATAACAAAAGGCATCAGGTTTAAAATTCATAAATTCATAAAAACGCGCCTCGTCCAATCAAGACTCACCAGTGACGCCCAGATATAAAAGTTCGAAAGTCAAAAAAAGGGGGACAAAGTTGTACAGCTCTGAGGATCAAAGGTTAAAAAGGTTGTGCCAAATACAGCTAGGGTTTTTTGCTTGTGATAAGAACATCCTTATTATATAGAACAATTTATGCTATTGCAAACAGTAAATTTTTCAAATGAATATAAAAGATTTACATGATCAAACTGACGTTAACAAATTACAACTAGAGGCTCTCAAGAGCCTGTGTCGCTCACCTTGGTCCATGTGCCTATTAAACAATAGACACAGATAAATTCATGACATAATTGTGTTTTGGTGATGGTGATGTGTTTGTAGATTTTGATTTTAAACATATTTTATTCATTAAGATATGAAAAGGATTGAGCAACAGGCACAGCCTATAAAAGCTCTCTCCATATTACATGTACAAGGTATAATTCAATCACAACTGTATTTAAAATAATGCAATGTAGTGGAACATGCATGCTACTTGTGAGCAAACACGAGCAAATATATGTTAACAGTGTTACTTACTAAATGCAAAATATATTTAAATATATAGGCAATTAATCATCAGTTATTTAAAGTACCTTGAAACATGCAAATATCCTTTATAAGTCATTAGAAATATATATATTGCTTGAAAGAGACACTAAGCTTGCTTAGTGGAATAAATGAATTAAAGTTGAAGTGTAGAAAAAAATAAAAAATAAAACTAGATGAAACAAAAATTAAAGTAAGTTTCAAACAAAACGTTGAGTGTCACTGATATATTTCTGAACAGATTTAAAAATAGCAATATTCATATCATATGAAAATAATCTGTTTCCAAAAAGTAGTAATTCAATATTTATGTCAACATTATCAACAATGGAGTAAATGGAATCAAGAAGGATCTGTCTTACATCATTATACTTAGGGCAAATAAAAAAGAAATGTTGGTTATCCTCAACAGGATGGTTACAGTTTGTGCAAAAAGTGTTCTCCGATAAGAACTGATTAAACAAATGAGATTTAAGGTTGCTAGCATTATTTCTGAGTTGACAATGACTTATATTTACTTTCCTTATCCCATAGTTGAAAGGTTTAAATATATCATCAGTCCTATAAAACTTATCTAGTCCATTTCTAAATATACCCAAACTTGGTGATTTTTGTAAACTCAAAGGAAGACTATTCCAAAGTCTTATAGTGGAAGGAATGAAACTATTAAAATAAGAGCTAGTTCTAGCAAGAGACGGGTGAAAAGTGTTATTTTCATTCCTCAAAGTATAAGGGGTTTGTCTGGGAAGATATGGCTGAACTAACTCATATAAGTATGCAGGTGTCATCCCATTTAATATTTTGAAGAATAGTATAAGCTTATGTTTATTACGTCTATTCTCCAGAGTTTCTAAACCTAATTCAATATAAAGTTTTTGTCTGGAGGAATTACGTCGTAATCCTGTAATAATTCTAGCAGCTTCTATCTGAATATTTTCAAGAAGCTCAGTCTCATGCTGGGAGCAATTGCCCCAAATAACATCACCATATTCTAATATAGGTCTAATAAAAGCATAATAAATACGTATAAGTGAACTCCTATCTAATAAGTGTTTAACTTGACGAAGCACAGAAGGACGAGAGCATGCTTTTTTATAAATAATATCAATATGCGTGTGCCATGAAGCTGATGACTGAAATGTTATCCCAAGATGACAGTGAATATTATTTTCTCAACCTCTTCACCATTTTTCCCAAAAAATGTGTTTGTAGATTTTACTTTACTGAATATTCTTGTTGCTACAATTATCTCTATCTATAATGAACTTGACCTAGTAATTACAGTGGAAAATATTTTCTAAAAATTTACAAAAAATTATAAAAAATGCTAAAAATTAACTATAAAGGGCAATAACTCCTTAGGGGAGTCAATTGACTATTTTGGTCATGAAAACGTATTTGTAGATCTTGATTTGCTGAACATTATTGCTGTTTACAGTTTATTTCTATCTATAATAATATTCAAGATAATAACCAAAAACAGCAAAAAATCCCTAAAATTACCAACTCAGGGCAGTAACTTAACAACGGGTTGTCCGATCCATGTCAAAATATCAGGGCAGATAGATCTTGACCTGATAGACAATTTAACCCTGTCAAATTTTCTCTAAATGCTTCGATTTTTTGAGTTATAAGCCAAAAACTGCATTTTACCCCTATGTTCTATTTTTAGCCGTGGCTGCCATTTTGGTTGAATGGCCGGGTCACCGGACACATTTTTTTGAATAAGTTACCCCAAAGATGATTGTGGTCAAGTTTGGATTAATTTGGCCCAGTAGTTTCAGAGGAGAAGATTTTTGTAAAAGATTTCTAAGATTTACGAAAAATGGTTAAAAATTTACTATACAGGTTAATAACTCCTAAAGGGGTCAACTGACCATTTTGGTCATGTTGACTTATTTGTAAATCTAACTTTGCTGAACATTATTGCTGTTAACAGTTTATCTCTATCTATAATAATATTCAAGATAATAACCAAAAACAGCAAAAATTCCCTAAAATTACCGATTCAGGAGCAGCAACCCAACAACGGGTTGTCGGATTCATCTGAAAATTCGAGGGCAGAAAGATCTTGACCTGATAAACAAATTAACCCCACGTCAGATTTGCTCTAAATGCTTTGGTTTTTGAGTTATAAGCCAAAAAATGCATTTTACCCCTATGTTCTATTTTTAGCCATGGGGGCCATCTTGGTTGGTTGGCATGGTCACACCACACATTTTTTAAACTAAATACCCCAATGATGATTGTGGCCAAGTTGGTTTAATTTGGCCCAGTAGTTTCAGAGAAGATTTTTTTAAAAGATTACTAAGATTTACGAAAGAATGGTTAAAAAATTTGACTATAAAGGGCAATAACTCCTAAAGGGGTCAACTGACCATTTTGGTCATGTTGACTTATTTGTAAATCTAACTTTGCTGAACATTATTGCTGTTTACAGTTTATCTCTATCTATAATAATATTCAAGATAATAACCAAAAACAGCAAAATTTCCTTAAAAAATACCAATTCAAGGGCAGCAACCCAACAACAGATTGTCCGATTCATCTGAAAATTTCAGCACATATAAATCTTGACCTGATAAACAAATTAACCCCACGTCAGATTTGCTCTAAATGCTTTGGTTTTTATGCCCCACCTACGATAGTAGAGGGGCATTATGTTTTCTGGTCTGTGCGTCCGTTCGTTCGTCCGTCCGTCCGTCTGTTCGTTCGTCCGTCCGTCTGTCCCGCTTCAGGTTAAAGTTTTTGGTCAAGGTAGTTTTTGATGAAGTTGAAGTCCAATCAACTTGAAACTTAGTATACATGTGCCCTATGATATGATCTTTCTAATTTTAATGCCAAATTAGAGAATTTATTCCAATTTCACGGTCCACTAAACATAGAAAATGATAGTGCGAGTGGGGCATCCGTGTACTGTGGACACATTCTTGTTGAGTTATAAGCAAAAAACTGCATTTTACCCCTATGCTCTATTTTAAGCCATGGCTGCCATCTTGGTTTGTTGGCCGGGTCACGCCACACATTTTTAAAACTAAATACCCCAATGATGATTGTGGCCAAGTTTTGATTAATTTAGCCCAGTAGTTTCAGAGGAGAAGATTTTTGTAAAAGATTTCTAAGATTTACGAAAAATGGTTAAAAATTGACTATAAAGGTCAATAACTCCTAAAGGGCTCAACTGACCATTTTGGTCATGTCGACTTATTTGTAAATCTAATCAAGCTGAACATTATCGCTGTTTACAGTTTATCTCTATCTATAATAATATTCAAGATAATAACCAAAAACAGCAAAAATTCCCTAAAATTACCAATTCAGGGGCAGCAACCCAACAACAGGTTGTCGAATTCATCTGAAAATTTGAGGGCAGAAAGATCTTGACCTGATTAACAATTTTACCCATGTCAGATTTGCTGTAAATGCTTTGGTTTTTGAGTTATAAGCCAACAAATGAATTTTACCCCTATGTTCTATTTTTAGCCAAGGCGGCCATCTTGGTTGGTTGGCCAGGTCACGCCACACATTTTTTAAAGATATTTTTAGATACCCCAATAATGATTTTGGCCAAGTTTGGTTTAATTTGGCCCAGTAGTTTCAGAGGAGAAGATTTTAGTAAAAGTTAACGACGACGGACGACGGACGCCAAGTGATGGGAAAAGCTCACTTGGCCCTTCGGGCCAGGTGAGCTAAAAAACAAAACCATAATACATAATGCATTGAAGAACAACAAAGAAAAAAGTAAAATCACAAAAATACTGAACTCAGAGGAAAATCAATTCGGAAAGTCCATAATCACATGGCAAAATCAAATAACAAAACGATGCGTGAACAAAACAAACAGACATAATAGGTAAAAATGTCAAAAATAGGGGTACAGCAGTCAACATTGTGTTATCATCTTAATCACTATAAAAACAACAAATGTAACGAAGAAGCACAAAAAGGCATACATCAAATTAACATCCTCATTTTGATTATATTATACGATTATATTTGTCTATGTAAAATGCACCCATCAAGAAACAGCACAAATATGACGTCATATTTGAAAAATTATTTCTAAAAAATAAGATAGAAATAGGATTGAATTAAGATGATAATAGAACTAAATAATCAAATCAAATGAACATGGGACCATATGAATGGCGAGTTATGGGAGCTTTGTTTGGGAGACTTCGTAACAGCATCCTGTTACAATTACTTCTTGTTATATAATAAATTAGAAAATACGTGGAATCTCAAACGTCAAAATTATTTAATCACGTAATGGAATGAACCATTTGTAAATTCTATAGAACATGAGGACTATTTTAAATCTCGGTCTATTTCTGAAATTAAATCTTACCAGGTGGAAAGCAGGTCACGGTTTGACCCCAAGTTTATCAGCAACAATAGAGTCACATGACCGTGAAAATTCAGTAAAAAAACGGATGAGACAAACCTCATTTTAACTCACTGAATACTATTGTCGTAATAAAAACTTATTGACCTAACTAATCTTGAGTATCCATAGTTTATTCTCGTCAAAGCTCACACATCAAATCAAAGTCCTTTATTCTTTATTTTATCTGCAAACTTGGAGTTTGGGTGAAAATTGTCAAGTCTCCTCAACGAAAAATCTAAATATTTACGAGGAAACTAAAAATGATGGGCTGGATTTAAATTTAATAAAGCATCTCATTAAGACAAACCCTCGATATGAATATTTCTCGGCAATAGAATGCTGGATACGCAAACGTCAAATTGATTTCAAACCGAAGCGGATGTTTTATGCCGATTTGTGCAAGTGGTTATCTCCCCTGAACATCACCAGTCAAAAATAAAAACCCAGCAAAATGCATAAAAATTAAAAAAGGAGTTTACTTTCCAAAAATTAGAAAGAAAATAAACGAAACTCGATTTATAACTATGTTATGATAATATAAAGAAGAGATACTTCCCCCTATTTTTCAGAGAAGGACTAAATGTAAATATTAAAAGACAAAATATGACTGCAGTAAAAAAGAAACAATTCAGAAATGTGGATAATGACACCTACATATAAAATTAAAAACCTAGCTATATTGAAAGAAATTAGATCTGGCGGATGAAATATACTACATGTATTTTTATATGTGGGATCATTCCTAGCAGAATTTTTTTAAACACTTCTGATTATATTTAATGCAATAAAACATAGTTTATACAATTTCAATAATCTTTCTGAAAATTGATATAATTATTAAATAAACAGTACTGATCATATATATTTTATATTCTATAAAGTGTGACCAAGAGTTTATACCAAAAATATTGACAGAAATTCTGTAAAAAATATGCTTTCAATTATAAGTGAAAGTGACACAATTTGAATTTCAGAATCCTTATTATTGTAAAATGAAACTATTAGATTAGCTTGCACAGTAAGCCCTTTGTCTTATTTCTCAGGGTATTTTTATATATTATGAAAGTAAACTTTTTGAAAAAAATGGGGCTTCTTCTCTTGAACAGGTTGCTGTATCAGCTGCTTTAATTACATATTTATAAACAAAGTATTGTATATATACTTTACCTGAATACTAGTAATAGGAAATGAAATGAAACTGGTAGGACAAATCTTGTGCATTTTACTTCAATAATGATCAATGATGCTTAAATTTGACAAGAATTTGCCATTTGAATAAATTCAACTTTGTAAGAACACATCTCTATGAATTAACTTCTTGTTTGGCTGACTTGGCTTGATAAGCTAGTTTTTGCTCTTATAACTATAGCTTACTAAGTAAAGAGATAATAATATAAGCAAGATTTTATTAACTGACCTTCATTTCCTTTTTTCATATGTTTTTTTCCTACAGAATTTTCTTTGCAATGCATTTTCTATTGCTATTTTTGTGCTTTTGTCCACCTTACAGTAGGCTATCAATAATTTGTCAGATCTGTCAGAATTTTCCAAGACGTTTAGCTTTAAACGCAATAAAGAAGATCTTTGTTTGTTGTTTCACTTTTCCAATGTGTAAATTTTTACTATGCACATGACCCTGACACATATTTTGTTATAAACGTTACATGACGTATGTTGAAAAAAGAAAACAATGTCACCGTCAATTTGTGTAGGGGATCAAAAGGGGTTTTAGTTACTTTAAAATACAAGTATCGTATGGAATTGTGAAAATCCACAACTTTTAATCAAAATTTCATTCATGTCTTTAATAAAATCAGTATTTTAGAGCACTTTGAAACCGGTACAATGAAAAGAAGCTAAACTTCACTGTTTTGAAGTAGAAACGTAGCTAAAACCAGATGAAAATTGACATGGCTGGTGGTCACTAAAATTGATGTATAAAAGTAAAAATGATGGCTTCAAAAAAGTGTATAAATTTGAAATGAGTTTCCCGGTTTCATTTAAGATTATAACCGTTCTTTTCTGTATTTGGATACGCAAACGTCAAATTAGGAAAAATCGATTTTTTTGGCGAACAAAAAAGATGGCTATTTTTTTTAGAACGGACAGGATAAAGGAATAGCAATAACAAGCTATTTTTTGTAATGTCTGTATGTCGTAAAGAAATTATATTGGTCACAAAACCTACAAATTTTAAAATTTAATTATAATAAAAGCATGACAAGTTGCAAAAAATACTTTAAACGTAAATCTTTTAGCCGATAGATTTGGCGGACTTTTTGACGTTACGGACGACTGTAGCGCCACCTAATTAATTCCCCCTGCTATTGTTGCTGATAGAGCTTGACGACAACGGCCGTATCGAAGGACTTGCTTTCCAACTGTTACATGCTTTTTATTTTTTATCCCTGTCAAAAATATTTGACGTTAAAATTTTCTGACGTCAGACACGCGAAATTGTTTCTTATGATATTATAACACGATGATGACTGCTGTATCCATGTTTTGTCTGCTTAGAGCACGCATCATTGTAAATATAACGGAATATGATGAAACTGTCATAAAAGTGAGAGGTTTAGCGCTTTAAAACCAGGTTTAATCCACCATTTTCTACATTTGAAAAAATGCCTGTACCAAGTCAGGCATGTGACAGTTGTGCATTCGTTTTAGATGTGTTTTTTCATTTGATTTTGCCATGTTATAATGGATTTCCGATTTGATAAGTGTCTTTACTGGAACATTCACATCTTGAATCTGTACATGATTTCACAGAATATATATATTTGAATATATAGACAGATTTTCACAACAGGAATACAAACTGACGCTTCTAACATTTTTTTTTTAATATATAGATAACTAATAAGTGGAAACAGCTTGATGGTAGCAAATGACAAGGTTCGGAAAGGGTTGAAATGGCCCCATCTCAGAAAACAAAAATGTCAACATAAAATTGAAATGAAGGAATTCTCTAAAAAAGTAAATAATGATGATATTTGATGTATTCGGTTATAAAGTGAAAAAAACGTTTTTCAAATTGTTCACTTCCAAGGAGACCACATATAAAAATGTTTTATAAGATTTGGAAGTAAAAATATAATAGAAATTCATAATTTTTGGAATATTTTTTAATTGTTTTTGCTTGTCAAAGATCGTCAAACAAAACATATTTTAAATGGAAATAAATGTAGACTATAAAATATTATTAGTATTCTGTTAATCAAACTTTTAAGCAGTTTTTTTCTGAGCAGCTTTGTATTTATATAGTAATAACGGTATAAATAGAAAAATTAGGTTTTTAGATACCAAGATCAAATATATATTTGTTCACCCGGCAAAATAATTAAAATGATGTTAAAATTGAGAATGGAAATGGCGAATGTGTCAAAGAGACAACAACCCTACCATAGCACAAACAACAGCAGAAGGTCGCCAACATGCAGGTCTTCAATGAATATATATTAAATAGGGAAAATAGCGAAAAATACTCTATTAAATGTAATATTAAATGATATCAACGACTTCTTATTACGAATTTCTGGAGATATTTGTTTCAATTTATTGTTAGTCAAAAATAGTTATATTCACAGTGTATGTAAAGCAAATGAAAAAATAGTTATATTCACAGTGTATGTAAAGCAAATGAAAACTAAGTTATTAGCAATGACTTAAGTGTTTCATTTCTGTGTGTGTAACATTTTAACGTTGTGTTTCCGTTTTGTCGTTTGTTTTCTCCTATATTTGAGTGTGAATTCATATTACTATAAGACGTGTCACGGTACTTTTCTATCCCAACTTCATGTATTTGGTTTTGATGTTATATTGGTTATTCTCATCGGATTTTGTGTAATGCTTAGTCCGTTGCTGTGTGCATTACATTATGTTGTGTCGTTGTTTTCCTCTTATATTTAATGCGTTTCCCTCAGTTTTAGTTTGTTACCCCGATTTTGGTTTTTGTCCATAGATTTACGAGTTTTGAACAGCGGTATACCACTGTTAAATGAACATAGAATAGTAGCAGCATTCTGTTATGGGTAATATTTCTTATTTATAATTTTATCCAGTCTAATACAGAGAATCAGTAGCTACATTCACAGCATAAAACACAAATTGTAGCCTACATTCATATTTTATGTCTAAGTTGCATTTAATAAAATTATTGATTAATTGACAGTTTGTCACTGCTCATTTTCTGTTTTATCAGTCGTTTCATCTTCACCATCATTACTATCTCTTTATTCTACAGCAGCTGCAGCGTCAAGAACGTTTGCACACCAATGTATTGCTCTACTTGAACCGAGGTTCTGATGTGTTGTAAAACCATACAGTTGATGTTAGATGCAAATATGCAGGTTTTATTCGATCATGGATCGATTGATTAATTGTTTGATTTTTCTCAAACATTCTGAAAATGACGGGCAATAAGACTTTACTATTATTTTTCATACTAGTGCATAACGGGAACTTTGTTTGTCCATCGATCTCATTCAACACATCAAGTTTATACTTTTATATTATTTAGAGTGTTAGAAGTAAACTCATCATAGATACCAGGACTAAATTTTGTATATACGCCAGACGCGCGTTTCGTCTACAAAAGACTCATCCGTGACGCTCGAATCCAAAAAAGTTAAAAAGGCCAAATAAAGTACGATGTTGAAGAGCATTGAGGACCAAAATTCCTAAAAGTTTTGCCAAATACATCTAAGGTAATCATATACATATACAATAGAAGTGCATATTGCCAGAGATTTGGCTTCTAAATTTTTCTATAAATAAAAAGATAGTGATCTTGGTCACTTTAAGAGGATAGTAATCCCTCATGACGAATAACGGTAAAAATTCTTTCCAAATGACGTTAACGGTAATTTTTGGTGCATAACGATAAAATGTACACCTTCTTTTACACGATAAAAAAAATCGACTGATTTTGACGCATCACGTTATATTTTTTTTCAAAAATGACGCTAACGATAATTATTTGAGACTTCTGACGAGTCTCGTTACGGATATTTTGACGAAACGCGGTAAAATTTAAACCAATTTGACGCTAAACGTGGCCGAAAATGACCGTTTGACGCCTGACGGTAAAAGGCATTACTACCCTCCTTTAAGCCAAGTGACAAACAATTCAGTAATTTACCTTTGGCATTAAACAGAGGTGTAAAAATGGATTGCTGATACTTGGTAATTTAAGAATTTGAATAAACTCATCATTAGATACCGGAATTTAAATTTAGTTTTTACGCCAGACGCGCGTTTTGTGTACAAAAGACTCAGTAGTGACGCTCGAATCCAGAAAAGTTGAAAATGCAAAATAAAGTTCAAGAGCATTGAGGACTAGAATTCCTAAAAGTTTTGTCAAATACAGGTAGGTTAATTGATTCCGAAGGTAGAAAAGCCTTATTATTTCAAAAATAAAAAGTTTGGTAAACAGTAATCAATGATAAATTATGTCAGCACAGTGCTGACTACTGTGCTGGTGTTACCCTTGCGGAATAAAAACTCCACTCCAGTGGCAAAGTGATCTTTTAATTTTGAAGCTTTTTTTTTCAGATACTCTAAGGAATAGTTAAACAAAATTTCATTAAGGAATGATAGTTTGAAGTCCTTTAGTTGTTTTGATTAATATTACTTTTACTGTTTGGTCTGTATATGGTGATATCCCGTCATTGTGTTATTTGCATTACATTTCTTACTTGCTTTGTCCGTGTGACGTTTTATGTTTCAATGATACAGATGGCGTGGCTCTTTACATTAACATTCCGCTATTGTGTTATTGTTTTATGATGATTTTGAAATTCTGATCTTTCATATATGCTAATGCTTTATCGATACGCCCTTTTGAGTTGCTCTTATACATAATGACGTGGTTCTTTTTTAGAAGAAATATACAATAAGCATTATAGACAAGCGGCCAGAAGAAAGAGTAAATTTCTTATTTTTCATTCTGCAAAGGATATGTTTGAAGAACTAAATACTATCATATGTTAATAGGTTGAACGCCATAAATATGTCTATCTGTATGACGTTTACATTCTGACGCCAAACGCACGATTCTACGATCCAGTCAATGTTGGGCTAGCCATTTGGTCCCACCAATTTGAATACTTAAAAGACTTTCAGTTCTTTATGGGTGGATTTGGCATACATAGATAAAATTCAAAAATGGGAAAGCGATGGGTGAAGTTGTTAGGTTTGATAAATACCTTTTAGTGCTTCTTTGTTAAATATGTGTTGTGATTAAGATGCTTATGGTATTTGTATAACCTGTCATTATTGTTTGTGATATCATATTCTCTTATTCTTGTTTTTCATTTTTGCTGATATGCTTTGTATGTATGTTTTTGGTGCGCCTTCGATTATTGTGGCGTGGCTCTGTGCTTATATATCCCGTTATTGTGCAATTTTAAAACTTGTTCGTTGCTTTTCTTTCATTTATTGTGCTTTCGTCTACAAAAACTCACCAGAGACGCTCTAAAACCAAAAAGGTAAATATAAAGGCAACAGTAGTATACCGCTGTTCAAAACTAATAAATCCATGGACAAATAAAAAAATAGGGGTAACAAACTAAAACTGAGGGAAACGCATTAAATATAAGAGAACAACGACACAACATTAAAATGTAACACACACACAGAAACAGACTAAGCATAAGACAAAATCCTTTGAGAATAACAAATATAACATCAAAACCAAATACATGAATTTGGGATAGATAAGTACCGTGACACGTCTTACAGTAATGTGAATTCACACTCAATAATAAGAGAAAACACAATGGAAACATATAACATTAAAATGTAACACACACTGAAACGAACTATAATATAACAATGGCCATATTCCTGACTTGGTACAGGACACTTTTAAAGGACAAAAATCGTGGGTTGAACCTGGTTTTGTGGCATGCCAAACCTCCCTCTTTTATGGCCATGTGAAATATAACATTAAAATGGCAACACAAAATTACAGGACTACAATATAAATAAATAAATAGTACACAATTGACAAAGAAACACACGAATAATAGCTAACAAAAGGCAACAAGTTTAAAAAAAAGTTAATACGCCAGAAGTGCATTTTGTCCACACAAGACTCACCAGTGACGCCCAGATACAAAAGTTAGAAAGCCGAAACAAGTACAAAGTTGAACAGCATCGAGGACCAAAAGTTAAAAAAAAAAGGCGTGCCAAAAACGGTTAGGGTTTTCTGTTAGGTACCAGAACATCCCTTTTATTTAGAACAATTTATACTTTTGCAAACAGTAAATTTTATAAAATGCCTATAAAAAAAGATGTAAATGATAAATCTGAAGTAATAGCTAATTACAGGAAACAACCGAAATACATTAAATAAGCCGACAAAATGCAACACATCCTAATAAGTTTAAACCTCAACGCCAAGTGACGTCATATTAGAAATTGTAAAAAATGACAAAAATATGCCAGATGAAGTACAAAGTTGAAGAGCATCAAAGTTCATAAAAGTTTTGCCAAATACAGATAAGGTATTCTATTCCTGAGATAGAAAAGCCTTAGTATTTTTAAGTTTTGTAAACAGTATATTATAAATATGACCATATCAATTATAATTAATGTCTGATGACTACTGGGCTTGTGATACCACCGGGGAATTTACACTCCACCAGCAGTGGCATCGACCCAGTGATTGTAAATAAACTCATCATAAATAATACCAGGATTAAATATTATGTCAGACGATTAGATTACCTTGGCTGTATTTGACAACTTTTTATGTATTTTGGTCCTCAAAGCTCTTCAAAATCTTACTTTATTTGGCCTTCGAACGTCACTGATGAGTCTTTTGTAGACGAAACACAATTGAATCCTGGTATCTATGAGTTTATTCACTATAAAAACAAACAAATATGTCATCAAAGATAACTAAAAGGCATATAGACAAAACAATAACATAATGACGGGATGTAGAAGTACCGAACAACGAAATATGGACAACAAAAATAGATTAAGAAGTAATTATTTACAAAGACAATCGAAATGTTACTATAACACGCTAATAAAACGATAAGCATATTCTTTACGTTCGTTATAAATGTTAGAAGATTTTTGCCTATTTCAGCAAAAAAGAGTTGGAATAATTGTCTAACTATCAGTTGTATCTTTTGAGAATTCAGCTGATATGCAGTGATTTTATGTATGCATCAATATCTGTCATTTTATACCAGAGAAAGTACATAAATGTATATTACTGCTTGAAAAACGTCTTGCTTGACTGAAGAGAAAGAGAAGTGCATCACCAGATTTGCCGATTTTTAAGTCTTTCTTTTACTGTTAAGTTTTATTGTCACTTATTCTAACTGCCATAACTCCTACAGCAAATACAAATTGTAACGTTGAAATCGGATATCCGTGTATGATTTCCACGATATGTCCTGAAACAAACAGAAACCTATCCATTATTAATTGTGCATCCTGTTATATTAGAGTACATTGTCTGAACCAACCTTATGAAATTATTCTTAAAGCCAAATTTATTTAAAGTCTCAAACACGAAGTCCCATTCCAATGATTCAAATGCTTTTGTAAAGTCAAGAAATAAAATTGCCTCATCTATTTTGAAACTTCCAGAGTTGCCTATCACATTTTTTATTTACCGAATAATGAAATCAATATACTTACTTTAACAGGTCCTTTTTATGCTCCACCTACGATAGTAGAGGGGCATTATGTTTTCTGGTCTGTGCGTCCGTTCGTTCGTTTGTCCTTCGGTTCGTCCCACTTCAGATTAAAGTTTTTGGTCAAGGTAGTTTTTGATGAAGTTGAAGTCCATTCAACTTGAAACTTATTACATATGTTCCTTATGACATGATCTTTCTAATTTTAATGCCAAATTAGAGTTTTTATGACAATTTCACGGTTCACTGAAGATAGAAAATGATAGTGCAAGTGGGACATCAGTGTACTAGGGACACATTCTTGTTGGTCAATATGGTAAACCTTTGGTGACATCTTTGGAAGCAAGAGTTGAATGTGTGTGCTAAATGAAGGCAACAGTAGTATACTGCTGTTCAAAACTCGTAAATCTATGGACAAAAAACAAAATCGGGGTAACAAACCCAAACTGAGGGAAACGCATCTATACTATTAAACGAGAAGACCTCATTTTTGGTGTCGCTTCTCTTCTTTCCAGAATAAATTAATCAACACGCCTCTGTGTCCTATAGGTGCAGTGCATAGTCGCATTTGTCATCCATTCATATGATTATTCAGATTGACTTATTTTAGGAGAAAAACGAGAAAAAAGGCATCCGGATATTGTCCCGTCATTGTACGAAATTTTAAGTCAGATTAGTCTTCCGGTTTGCGTTTTTCTGTATACTTTGAACATACATATACTACGAATAAAGTGTATTTTCAGAATTTTATCTGGTATCATTTTCAAGTTTACTATCCACGGCGGTCACAGAGTTTATTAAATAGAGAGGGTCTGTATACTATATCAATGATCACCATGGATCGATTAGTAAACTTAGAATTGAAAGTAAATACGCTTTATTTATATAGTAATGAATGTTCATAATATACAGATAAGCGCTAAAATTATTCATGTGAACTTTTGATACTTTTTCTGAAATTCTCCAGTCATTAAATGTTTTACAAAATTCATTGATTACATAAAAAAAGAAGATGTGGTATGATTGCCATGTTAAAACAACTCTCCACAAGAGACCAAAATGACACAGATATTAACAACTATATATATATATATAGGTCACCGTACGGCCTTCAACAAAGAGTAAAGCCCATACCGCATACTCAGCTTCAAAAGGCCCGAAATGACAATGTAAAACAATGCAAACGAGAAAACTAGCGGCCTTATTTATGTACAAAAAATGAACGAAAAACAAATATGTAACACATAAACAAACGACAACCAATGAATTACAGGCTCCTTACTTAAATAAATGTTCATAACATACTAAATGTATGTTCATATTGAAATTGATAGAAAACCAAAAATTGGGAACTTTGGAAATAAAGGTGGAGGGTAAAAAAACATTTTCCTGTCCCCAATAACCTATGACTTATGATACTTTTGCTGAAATTCTCCAGTCATTCTGTATTTTACAAAATTCTTCCAACAACACTTTACATACTTTAAACTACGCTCTGAATCCCCGCGATTTCGCGGGTGTGCTCTAGTTAAATATAACAGGAGAACAACGACACAACATTAAAATGTAACACACACAAATACAGACTAAGCATTAGACAAAATCCGATGAGAATAACAAATATAACATCAAAACCAAATACATGAATTTGGAATAGAAAAGTACCGTGACACGTCTTATAGTAATGTGAATTCAAACGACACAACGGAAATACAACGTAAAAATGTTACACACTGAAACGAACTATGATATAACAATGGCCATTTTCCTGACTTGGTACAGGACATTTTTAAAGAAAAAAAAATGGTGGGTTGAACCTGGTTTTGTGGCACTTTCATGCTAAGACATAGCATGTAATTTGCATAGTTTTAAAGAATGATACGTCAAACAAATGGTTACACTGAACGTTCAGGAATGAATTTCCTCCTGAAATGATAGCGGAGTCGTTTGTGAAAATTGGGTTGAAAGCGTGATCTTCTTGACTATCTAGTTGTTGCAACTGATTATTCTTACAACATCTTCAATCTTTTCTACCGGTCGTGGTTCTTTACAAGTTGCTTTTTATTGGCTACTATATATGAGGTATTTTCCATTACAGCAGCAATTTATTCTTGGAAAGCCGACGGCAATGCAAGATTATATTGGCCAGCTGAAGGATGAGAAGTGAGATGCAGCAATTCTTGTACATCAATCTTACTAAAATGTATATACGAGTATCACTTTTCTGTTAATTTGATGAAAACTTTATTCAAGTATCCAATCAAGCAATAATTGATATAAATGATTCTGATTTTTGTTATTCTTCACATGTCGCATATAAATTATTTATCCCTGTATGCTGGAAATTGTATTTTAGAATCAGATGTGCCTAAGAAGAAGTTTGTCCTCAAAGACCTTATATTTGTCCTTGAACTTAATTAATTACAAAATTGCCATATGTAGAAAAAAAGGAGCTTAAATATGTTAATTTGGATAAACTCAACACTTGTGATATATGTTTAGTTTTAACAGAGTTGTCGACTTAAAAAAATATATATTTATTAAATGAAACCACCAAACCGGACTATCAACCGGCTAGTACACATTTGAACAATGAGATTGTTTCAGTATCTGATTACCCTTCTGGAGCATTAGAAATCTCTTCATTTTCAATAGTGTGGGGATTTTAGTTTTCTACTTTTAATATGTTGACTGCTTAATAGTTATCAAAGGTACCAGGATTACAATTTAATACGCCAGACGCGCGTTTCGTCCAGATCGAAATAGTTATTACGCCAAACAAGTACAAAGTTAAAGAGCATTGAGGACCCAAAAACTGCTAAACGTTGTGCCAAATAAGGCTAAGGTAATCTATGTCTGGGATAAGAACATCCTTAGGTTTTCAAAAAATCAAAGTTTTAAATACAGGAAATTTATAAAATGACCACATAATTGATATTCATGTCAACACCGAAGTGCTGACTACTGGGCTGGTGATACCCTGGGGGACAAAACTTCCACCAGCAGTGACATCGACCCAGTGGTGTAAATAGTTATCAAAGATACCATGATTTTAATTTAATACACCAGACGCGCGTTTCGTCTACATAAGACTCATCAGTGACGCTCAAATCAAAATAGTTATAACGCAGTACAAAGTTGAAGAGCATTGAGACCCAAAAATCCAAAACATTGTGCCAAATACGGCTAATTGTCGTGTTGTCATTCTGTTAAACAATTTTACTGAGTATTTCCATTTTTTGGGGAAAAAGTTAAGACAGCATTTACTGAAAAAGTATAACTGTTTTTCAGTGAATGCTAACATGAGCATTATCGTAGTAATAGATCACATCCTCATTCTCAAATTTTCCCTATTTTTTGTTCTGCATCTAGATTTTTTTTTATTAAAGCCATCATGGCTTCTTGCAGTTGAAATTAAAAAAAAACACCAGTCTTCGGTCTCTGGTTGAAAAATTAAGAATGAATTTGAAAATAATAAGTTTTTTTCTGTTTTGAGTTGAATCACTGAAAATTTAACATCTGATATTTTAAAGAATTAAAAAAAAAAAAAAGATTATCATATAGCTATATTATTTATATAATTATATTACAAGGTAGCATGTAATAACATTTAAAAAATGTAATGTGTGATAGCCAAACATTTACACAGCCCACCACACATTTGTGTTTACGTGATTTAGACATGAAATGAAATTAACATATGAATTATATTTGGAACTTAAATAATCACCATAAGTTTATAATTAAAATAGTACATGGGATAATATAGAAACTGTGATTTGGCTTTGTTAGAGCTCTTCTTAATATTGTGCCGCGACATCATGCACTTCCAAATTTTGTTCTTGACAAAAATGTACATTATTTGCTGCAATTCATAAAACCTTTCAAGAAAAAAGTTGAAGACACATAAAAGAGGGACGAAAGATACCAAAGGGACAGTCAAACTCATAAATCTTAAACAAACTGACAACGCCATTGCTAAAAATGACAAAGACAAACAAAAAACAGCACACATGACACAACATAGAAAACTAACGAATAAACAACACCCCCCCCCCCCCAAAAAAAAAATAAAAAACAAACTAGGGGTGATTTCAGGTGCTTCGGAAGGGTAAGCATATCCTGCTCCACATGTAGCACCCTTCGTGTTGCTTATGTGATAACAAATCCGGTAAATAGTCTAATTTGGTAGGTCACATTCATGAAAGGGAAGGGTATTGTAGTTACGACGTAAGGAACATATCCGATATCATTTGTGAAACGTTTATTCCATAACGGTCAACCAACTCGTGATGGCGTCCGTAACATTTACGAAGGGATGATTTAGTACATAACTGTGTTTCAGTGAATGCTAACATGAGCATTATGGTAGTAATAGATCACATCCTCATTCTCAAATTTTCCCTATTTTTTGTTCTGCATTTGGATTTTTTTTTTATTAAAGCCATCATGGCTTCTTGCAGTTGAAATTTAAAAAAAACACCACTTGTCAAAGACATGGCATTCATCAATAAATATGCCTTTAAGAAGAGAGTAAAAGAGTTGGGCCTATACTGGTTGAGAATAATGATTCCGGATAACCTTTACCGCTGATGTAAACTCAGAAGAGAGTAAAACAGTTTGGCCTATACTGGTTGAGAATAATGATTCCGGATAACCTTTACCGCTGATGTAAACTCAGAAGAGAGTAAAACAGTTTGGCCTATACTGTTTGAGATTAATGATTCCGGATAACCTTTACCGCTGATGTAAACTCAGAAGAGAGTAAAAGAGTTTGGCCTATACTGTTTGAGAATAATAATTTCGGATAACAGAATATAACTTTGAAACCACCATCACGAATTTGTTGTTTCCCACAACTGCACATATCGGTGGCATGGAAGTTGCAGGTGATATTTCCACTCATGCCTATCTTACAAGCTGGTATAGATCTAACAAATAAACATAAAAAAGAATAAAAATATCCTGCAATATGATCAATCGCGATCATGCAACAGAAGTATAAGTCTACCTTTGTTGACATATAATTATACAAATAAAGCTTAAGGTTAAGTATAAGAATGAGTAAGTTATTGACAAAAAAATACATTGAATAAACATGTTTCAATGACCACTTAATGTAAATGTCCCAAATCAGGAACTCATCAGTGGTTTCAATACCTTCTTTACTTCTCTACGAAAGGTGGCACAACAATCTTCGATGGGCTTTGTTAAATTTACACCAAATTAGAAAAAAAAGAGATTCATTTATAGCTAATACCATACTTATTTTTTCTGTGTGTGTTACATTTTAATGTTGTGTCGTTGTTCTCCTTTTATATTTAATGCGTTTCCCTCAGTTTTAGTTTGTTGCCACGATTTTGTTTTTTGTCCATCGATTTACGAGTTTTGCACAGCGGTATACTATTGGTGCCTTTATTTAATGTATGTTGACATTTTTATGCCAATTATATTTTTCTGTTCTCATATTCTAATATATTAATTCTGCTATGGTCAGTTTTAGGAAGTTAAATTATTGGAACTTAATGTCTGCCTTCGTGTTTCCCAATGCATACATTCATCACTTTTTTCCCAGTTGCAAGGCTTTGAGAAATGAAGTGGACACGTGGTCCAGTAAATCGTTTTTCTTTTTAAACACCTTGTCAAGTGACTGTCAACGAGAATAATGTAGGCGATATATATACATGTGTAACAATTTAGAAAACTGTTACCGTGAATTTAAGCTTGAAAGCTGTTCATTCTGTATGATGTTCAGCGGTGCAATGAACAAGGAGGATGATGAAGCTTGGAGAAAGAGGAAGGCTTGGTACACCAAGTAATTCCCATCTCCAATTGGGGAAATTCAACAACAAATCTCCCGATCCTTCGTGCAGCACTCGTGCCTCCTCTTGTTTGTCTTTCGGACTGACACCAAAAACACTCTTTACCACCCCACTGGTCTCTATTCTGTCCATTTCTATGATAATGTGGGCTTCGGGAAGATAGCGCTGACGAAAATACATACAAAAATCAATTTCTGTCGTTGAGCGTTAATTTGATGCTTATTTGTTAAATCTAGGAAAAGTTGTTTAAATTTTAGGAAGAAATTATAAAATTGACTTTCAAGCCAGTAACTAATGGTTCTGAGGAAATTATTTGCGTAGATATCAATTCCAAATTTTGGAACGAATTTCAAAAGCCGATGGCAGTGATTGATGGAATAAAGGAAAATAGTTCCGGAACGGAAACGATCACTTTACTGAGTTTGATGAACACATATACCTTTTAAAACGTTATGTTCACTTTTTTAATGTATAGGTACCATATAAAAATGTTTCGGGTATAATTAATTGTATTAACACGAAACTTTGTGCAACTATCTTCTTAAAGTTTATTTCCCTGGTGAAACTATCCCAGTTTCGAATTTTATAATGTATTTTTCAAAATGTTATCGTCTTGCTATATCTTCCGTCACCTCATTTCTACAAATTACATAGATCTGAGACAAAAATGGCCATAGATTGGAGTTAATAAGGGACATGGTTTGAGACAATATAAGAGATAAATAAGAGACAATAAGACATAGATTTGAGACAATAAAGTACATAGAAGACATTTGGAACGTATATGACGCAATATTAAAAAGAACATAGATTTGCGAAAAAGAAAAAGATGTGAGCCTGACATAGGTTTGAGGCCTACATATTTATCATAAAATGATTTTTAATTCTTAAATTTTTTAAGAAGATTTGTAAGGCAAATTCACAGAACCAGTTTGTTACATAAGTCAGGTGTTTTTATAATTGCCAATCTTCTATTCAAATTTTTATCTCCAGACACTCAAGCTACATCCATCAATAAAAAATAATCACCACGAATAACAGAAATATTAGAATTGCAGTATAAAGAGAGTAATCATAATAATACATTGTCTCAATATCTACATTTTCAGTGACTGGTTCAGCCTCTCGAAAGCCTCTTGCCATTTTCTTTCAAAACAGGTGCAAATAAAAGATACGTTAAATATTTATATATCATACCATGATTATTTTCAGTTTTGTTTCCAAATATAAATCTCTGTATTCTTCCATGGCATACTTCGTCAACCGTTTGCTTAACTCAGCAAGCAATATTTTATTAATTAGTCCTGAAATGACTATATTAAATAATCTAGCTTTAAAATTAATAATATAAAAAGAAAAACATAAATTAATGAACAAAATAAAATAATAAAGGTTATGGAACTCCTTTTCAAGATGTTTGATGTTACAAGTACATGACCTTAAGAAGGTAATTCGTGTACAATTTCTACAACTCAACTCTGTACTATGATACATCAATGTTTATTCTTGGTAATTCGCCACAATTAAATCATGTGTAAAAATTTGTGGAATTACCTTTTCTCATTTACTTTCCAACTACCATTATCCAGTATTTGTCATATTTCTTCTATATGGGTAAGTTTATAGCAATATCTCTGTTAGAAGTGTGATGATTTGTAATGTACTGGCAATTCTACACTATTACACACCCACTTTCACCTGAAAGAATATTTGTATATTATTATCATGATCGGATGTTATGAAGATTTACTGTGATCTACTAGTACATGGGCTGCACCTTGAGACATTGCACATCCCGACCGTTATATATATCTTTATTTCTCAATAAACCATTTACATTGGAGTGGTACAGAGAACACATAATAATAATAATAACAATTAAAAAAATCAACATATATAAGAGAGATTTCAGCCCGGATCACACAACCCTTCATTAACAATTTTAATAAATTTACTGTGTTTCGAAATACTGGTAACACGCAATTATACACAAAATGTTTGCCTGTTCACAAGAAATGAATTCTTTGGAAATATTTCTTATATTTGGAGATACAGCTATTGACAATTAATTTTCCCACAACAATAAGAGAATTTAAAAAATCAAAGGGTTTCAAAGCAAAAAACACTAAAAAAAAATCAAAATGCTTATCAAAATACACAAAAGCGATTTGAAGTATACATAAACAAAATATCATTTATCTTATGTTTGTCTTAAGTATTTGCTTTGAACAAAAATCATTAAAAAATATAAATCACTAAGCAATGGAGTTTTTGACTGGCTGAATTGAAAATCATCAAAATTAAACTTCTCAAATTTTCATCAGTAACAACATATCAAAATTTGAAAGTCAGTCTCATTACTTCCATCAAAACAACATACAGTGCAATTTTAAATCCATGAAAATCTAACACTTCTTCGTGTTTATAATTTATTGCATGAATGCAACATCAGTTGAATGATTGATGTCCAACCCCTAATACAAAAAAGTGTATTTCCGTTTTGTAATCTGGTTAAAACATTTAGAATGAATTTAAGAATTATATACATTTTGTTTGTTGAATTAGGTTTTTCTTATGCTCAATCAGCACCTCGTACTGCATTCTGGTCACATTTTCCGGTTTAATTTTCCTCTTTTTGTGTTGACTACATTATTAGGTCATATACAGTCACTCACTATATAAAAATTGTTTGTGAGGTTGAAAATAAGTTACTGCAGAGTTTTATTTATTGCTTTATTAGTTTCCTACCCGCAAAGCCAAAGAGAGGGGACTTTATGATTACATACTGTCCTTCCATCAGTCAATCATTCAGACTGGAAAATCAGTTTTCAACTTTTTATTGATTTGATATAGTGTAACCATGACAAGTACCAGATGAGTTCATATTTTGTTTTAGTATGATGATTTTTTTGCAGCGTTAAGGTCCTATTACTTGGAAAATTAACACAAATAATCTGTTTTCGGCACATGTTTCCATCATGCTTTAAGATATTGATTTGATATTTGGTACCAACATCATTTGTTTGATTGATGTCCTATCCCTATTAAAAAAAAATGTGAAAAACTTCTACACAGCCGGGAAGCCACTAACACAGGAGTGTTCCAACAGACGTTTTTGATCACGTGATTTGGACATGAAATGAAATTAACTTACTAGTATCAATTGTATTTGGAACTGAAATATTTACATTAAGTTTATAATATAAAAAAATACATTGCATAATATAGAAACTGATTTTATTTTGTTCGAGATCTCCTAAACATTCTTAAACAGTTATCAACGTTACCAGGATTATAATTTAGTAAGCCAGACGCGCGTTTCGTCTACATAAGACTCGTCAGTGACGCTCATATCAAAATATTTATAAAGCCAAACATGTAGAAAGTCGAAGAGCATTGAATATCCAAAATTCCAAAAAGTTGTGCCAAATAAGGCTAAGGTATGCCTAGGATAAGAAAATCCTTAGTGTTTCGAAAAATTAAAATTAAAAATGTAAACAGGAAATGTATTAGAATGACCACATTATTGGTATTCATGTCAACACCGAAGTGTTGACTACTAGGCTGGTAATACCCTCGGGGACGAAACGTCCACCAGCAGTGGCATCCTTTTTGCAACTTTCAAGGCAAATGGAAAAAGGAAAAAAATATAGTTATGTTTTCTTCTATATCAAAAAAAAGTATAGCAAACGGAAAATAAAATCTGCCATATCAAACAGAAAGAAAATTAAGAACAAATAAATAAAAAATCTTTCTTATTTTTTCTCTTCAAAAACTGGAAACGGAGATGGTTTAACTACTGTTCTAATTTCATCATTCCATTGGTGTTAACAGAAGTGATACTATCTTCATCGGGAGTCCTCCTTTTCTTAGTATGAGAAATATTCCGTGATTTGAGTCACATAATTTCATTGTGTTCATTTTGGCAAACTGGAGATTACCTTTGCCATTAATTGTAACATTGATATGAGTATTTATGTCATCAAAAGGTAGTCTCAGTGTTGAATAAACTGGTCTGTAAACGTGTGTCTGTTTGATACTTCTCATAAATTTGAACAGTTACGATAATGTTTTTCTTGTTTTAATTATCTTATGGAACAGACAGTTTGTAGTGCTCACCAGCAGCGCATGATAAAGCGACCCTGTTTTAACCAGCAGGACATAAAAAAAGGAACCCTGTTCTAACCAGCAGGACATGAAAAGGCGACCATGATCTAACCAGCCGGGCATGAAAAGGCGACCCTGTTTTGCGGCCTAATAAAAATATAGGAACTTTTTGAAACAAAAGTAAAGTTTATCATATAACAATATTATTTATATAATCATACAACCAGTTAACATCTAATAACCTTTTGAAAATGTCCTGTGTAATAGTCAAACTTTTACACATCTGGTTAGCCAATGGCGCAGGAGGGTTCCACGTTTTTTATAACGTGATTTAGACATGAAATGAAATTAACTTATCAATAATTGAATATGAAACTTAAATAATTACATTAAGTTTATAATTAAAAGATTACATAGAATAATATAGAAACTATAATATTGTTTTGTTAGAGCACTCCTACACATTCTAAAACAGTTCATTTAGAAAATTTGAAGGAAATTGCAAACATGACAACATAGTTTGAAATGTTTTTCTTCTATTTCAAAAGAAAGTATGACAAAAGGAAAAATAAAATCTGCCATATCAAACAGAAAGAAAATAAAACAAATCATAAAATCTTTTCATTTATAAATTGTGTTTGGAATAAAACTTATAAATGGAAAGTTCACAATTGGAAAGCTGAAATCATCTCTTTTGTCGTAAAGTTTGGTTTTCAACCAACTCTCATTGTCAATTTCTAGATGTAAGTAAAGATATGAGGCCGACTTAACTGTATCTGTTGTATCCTCTATCTCTAGTTACTAGTACTTAACTGGATGCGCGAGCTTCAGTTACTGTCAATGTTATAACAATTATATGGTCATTTTTTAAAATTTCCTGTTTATCTAAATCGCATATTTTCTGGCAGTTGGAAGGCGAATAATTATCTTTGCAGAAAGTGCACAGCTGAGATGTACTAGTAAAAAAGCTGATTTGCATTGCTAGTACTTGTGTTGTGTTTGTGATTGAGAACTGGCGAAAAGGGTTGAATCCGAAATATCACTTTCAATCGGTGTAGCCTGGTCGGTTTCCATGATTTGTATCTCTTTATTCATACTTCTTCGAAGATCCCGTACTAGCCAGTTTGTCGTACCATGCTCCCGAACGAGATGTTTTCAGATTTCTCCGTGCAGTTTGCTAATTATAATTGGGACTAATGCATTACTGTACGAGTACGCCAAGCGATTAAAGACCTCTAACTAAACTACATTTTGTCGTTAAAAACTCTCGGGTGTATGACGTCAATTCGCGGTGGTGTGTTTGTGTAATTTTGTGAGTCTGTCCAGATCTCTTTATCAGAACATTTACGGCTTCGGCATAGTAAGCGTTGGTTAGAGAAAATCCAGTAATTGTCAGAGCGGCTTCGTTTTCTAATTGCGCCTTCAAATAATTAAACTTTTGAATATCTGTCAATGTTGGGTTGTAATGAACTGCTTATTCGTGAGAATCCCAAAAGCTTGGCCATTCTAATATAATACCATTAAATGATGGCCATTCTAATATAATACCATTAAATGAAAGTAATGTTAATTTCAGCAAACGGTGATTGCTAGATATAGGGACAGCATAGCTTGACGTAGGTTTTGATTTAGCAATTTTGCTTGTTTAAAGCTCGAGCGGCATCACTTGACTGGCAATTATTGTGCGACATAACTTGTCTACAACATCTGGTAAACTAGTAATGATAAACGGTGGAATGTCTACATTTTAAACTTGATATGATAAATATGAGGTTTGATTGGAAATAAGATGTGATGTTTCATCTATGAATATCCTTTTAGTAACGAAATTTGCATTATACTCATCTGTGTCTACGATTTCCGTCTCTATATCCTCTGTTTCCGGTGTCATATTTGTTCATTCAATGTGTCAAGTAACTTCTTCTGTTGTAAATTTTAATATGTGGCTAACAGCTCTTCTCTGTCGAATTTAGGACTTTCTTTTGCGTCGGCAAATTTTCGTAAAAGTCTGGTTACGGCACTACACGTACAATTGCGTGTTCTTATCGATTTAAGCTTCGGTAACTCCATTAGTCACAGCACCATTAATGTGGGTACCATTTCTTATAATCTTACTCTAATAAAATAAACAACATCTTTACAGTTTTACGTTTACTTTTTACTTACAACAGATAAGGTAACTTCGCCGGTATGACGGCGACCTTGGTTACAATGTTACTTCCGAGTTATACACATAGTATAAAAACGAACACGTGAAAAATGGATAAAAAATTCAAACCATTCTTGTATTATTTCTGAACTATTTTATTAGTTATAATGATGGAGATTTCCAGAAGACAAAGTGATAGACTGTGCACAAAAGTCTTTTTTACACCCAGAAGGTCAATGGAAAACAAAAATCGAAGTTCTCTAAACAAATAATGATAAATTTTTCGTACTGAATCTTTACAACTAAACACTAAAAGAGGGACGAAAAATACCAGAGGGACGATCAAACTCATAGGTTGAAAATAAACTGACAACGCCATGGCTAAAAAAGAAAAAGACAAATAATAGTACACAACACACAACATAGAAAACTAAAGACTGGACAACACTAACCCCACCAAAAACTGAAGGTGATCTCGTGTCTATTGAAGGGTAAGCAGATGCTGTTCCACATGTGGTGTTGCTCATGTTATTACAAACCCGGTAAATAGTATAATGCGGTAGGTCACATTCGTGAAAAGGGAAGGGGATTGTAGTTACGACATGAGGAACACATCCGATATCATTTGTGAAACGGTAATTCCATAACGGTCAACCCACTCGTGCAAACGTGACAAATATAGACATGTTCAATAGGCAACACATAAGGAGTGGTAACTGCAAGCAAAAGACCAAATTATTACGTCCAAAGAAAACGAAATATGCAAATAGCCACAACTAGAAGGCATCAATGGAAATCACTGGAACCAAATGACCCTAATCAAATAGATATTACATTTGAGTCGAGACCAAATTCCACTATGAATGAGATGAAAATCTGGTGTCCGCAACAAGAAGGTTGATGAACCAGTGTTATGTCAAAGAACGTCTTGTCATGTTTCTAAAAAAGTTCATTGGAAGGTACGAAACCATTGTTGATAAATATTCCGTATCAACTTCACAAATAATACGCGATGATCTTGAAGTATAGGGTCTCGGTACTGACGTTGTTAATCATCTTAATCAAGTGTTTCTCCTTCTTTTTTTTTTTTGGCTTTATGAATATTACTTTTACTGTTTATTCTGTTTTATTGATATCCATATGACGTGACTGTGTACTTAAACATCACGTCATTGTTCTATGATAAGTCTCGATTGCTTGTCTTTCATTTTTATGCCCCCGCAGTAGCTGAGGGGCATTAAGTTTTACCCTTGTCCGTCTGTATGTCCCGAAAATGGTTTCCGTTCTTTAACTTGGGTTTGCCTCAACCAAATGTTATGAAACTTATACACAATGCGTATTACCGCAAAACAAAGATTAAGTTTGAGTTTTGGTGGCGGCTTTAACCGTTCTAGAGTTATGCCCTTTTATAAATGGAAAAGTTGCAATTTTTAGTTTCCGTTTTCCAACTTAAGTTTGTCTAAACCAAATTTTGTGAAACTTATACACAATGATTATTATTACAAAATACAGATCAAGTTTGAATTTTGGTAGCGTCACTAGAACCATTCTAGAGGTATGCCCTTTTATAAATTGAAAATTTACATAAAATTTAGTTTCCGTTCGCTTCCACAAGTTTGCCTCAACCAAATGTTATAAAAAGTATACAAATTGCTTATTAACACAAAACAGAGATAAATTTTGGTGTTGTCACACTCACCGTTGTTGAGTTATTCCCTTTTACAAATGAACAAAATCTGATTTTTTTTTTTGTTTTGGTTCTTTAACTAAAGTTTACTTCAACCAAATGTTATTAAACTTATACACAATTCCTATTAACTCAAAGTACAGATCAAGTATGAATTTTGGTGGTGTCACTTCTGGTGCAGAAAAATTGGAATCGTTAATGTTGTTCAACTGTTCTAGAGTTATGTTGCTTTACAAATGTTAAAAAAAAGGGAATCTAATATCTGTGAAAAAGAATATCAATCGTATAATTATTTAAATTATGTTTTTTAATTGGAGTTATCTTCCTTTGTCCATAATTGTAGTTCACTTTTGAAATTTTAAGTTTAACGACTACAATTATGGACAAAGGGAGATAACTCCAATATTTTAACAATTAAATCAACTGCAACCAATGCTTTATACAATGCAATGTTCATTGCAAATATTAAAACAATCACTATCCATCGGTGATTACAAGCACTTTAAATAATGTTCTTCAGTTTTGTCCAATTATAACCTTATAAGATATATGCTTTGATACATAAAACGTGGCTCTGTATTTATACATCCCGTTATTGTGCTTTTGTAAAACATTTTTAAATGAATGTCTTTCATTATTGCTAATGTGCTTTGACTATATGCCTTTTTATATTTCTTTGATACATATATGACGTGGCTCTGTACTTACACATCCCGTCAATTTGTTATTGTGCTATGGTAAATTTGTGAATTGTCTTTAATTTGTGCTGATATGTTTTTCTTTCTATATGCCTTTTTGTGCTTCTTTGCTACATATTTGATTGTTTTTTTAGTGATTACGATTATTACACAATGTTGATTGACTCCAGTATCCCTATTTTTGAAATTTGTTTTTTGTTCACACACCGTTGTCAATAAAATGGAATTTGATGCGACTGTCATTCAAGTGAGAGGTTTAGCTTGCTTTTAAACAAAGTTTAATTCACTATTTTCAACATAAAATGCATTTATCAAGTCAGGAATATGACAGTTGTTATCCATTCGCTTGGTGTATTTGACCTGTTGATTATGTCATTTGACTATGGACTTTGCGTTTTGAATTATCCTCAGATGAGTATTTCTGTGAATTTACTTTTCATTTCTAACTTTCAACGTAGAAGGCTACTGATCCCATAAACTGTTAACGTAGAAGGCTAAATATCCTATAAACTGTATCTTCCAAAATAAGCAGAAGGCTAAATATCCTATAAACTGTATCTTCCAAAATAAGCAGAAGGCTAAATATCCTATAAACTGTATCTTCCAAAATAAGCAATAGGGCAGCTTTAATCTTTGTGCAAGAACATTGGCTTTAAAACCATGAAAAACATATAATCGGCATAGAATTTTCACTGTCTGTGTCAAGCAAAGATTTTTTACAAGGATAAAATGATTTAACCCAGGGAACGGAAAGGAGGGTAATAGATTTTTATAATGCGTGTGCAAGGAATTTAGCCATATACTGAATTACTCCCAGATGGTGGAAATAGGATACTAGTAAATGCTATCAAATTAAAGTACGAAAAACCATTGATACTGGTCTGCATTGACATGCCAACAAGAAGTAGAAGCACATATTTTGCTGATAATCAGACTGTCGGACGATATAGCAGAAATAGCGGGAAAATATGGTGCTAGTGCTGATATAATTCTGGGTATAGGTGTCAATGCTTCATTACGTAGAGCTAAATCTACTTATACCAAAATCATTATAATGAGAGGGATAAATATGTTATTTCCTCCCGAGGGCAGAAATTATCTCCTTGTATACAAAATGTGAAAGAAAGACAGAAAGCACCTCAACTCATGGCCCAGTACTGATGATTACTCCAGGGTGCTATACTAAAAGCGGATACTCAAAATATAAGAAAGCTAATAAACGAATTATTTGGAAAAATGATTAACAAAACTATGAAAATAAACTCAGCATAGATACCAGGATTAAAATTTTATATTTACGCCAGACGCGCCATTCGTCTACAAAAGACTCATCAGTGACGCTCGAATAAAAAAAATAATTAAGGGCATACGATAGTTTTGATCCCGTATTTAAATTTTGATAAAAAATTTCCATATACACTTATTTTTACCTGATTAAATCAAATATGTAATAAAAATATACCTTCATGTGCTACTTTTTGTAGTAAAATAAGGTAGAAATTTTGTATATTTGCTCAAAATTCGGATTTGTGATCGCATTTTCCCTTTCGAAAGAAAGACATAACTTTTTGTGTTTTAAAAGAAAAACACAAATTGTTTTTTTGTTAAATAATTTGTAATTTCTTTATTTTATAAGCATCCTAAATATTTATACACTTTTTATTGAGAAATAGCTCATATTTATCAAATGTTCATGAATGTAGAAAAAAAATCATCATTTTTATGTATATTTATCAAATTAAAAAAAAAAATGCACTATTTAAGTTTTCATGAAAATTGGCAAATATAATCTTCTAGCGTAATCAAACCAAATGGCATATTAAAATATAGGGGTCCATGAACTCGTTTTCAAGTTAAATAGGTTTGTATGATAAAAATCAGTCGAAAACTAAATCTTTTCCCGATAAGTCATAGTTGGGCGTCGCGAAAATAACAAAAAGAGTACGAAGTTAAAGAGCATTGAGGACCAAAAATTCCTAAAAGTTTTGCCAAATACAGCTAAGGCAATCCATCCTGAGATAGGAAATCCTTAGCTTTGTTTACAGTTAATTTATAAATATGAACATATCAATGATAACTCAAGTCAACAGATTTGCTGACTACTGGGCTGGTGATACCCTTCGGGGAAATGAATCCCCACCATGCAGCAGTGACATCGACCCAGTGGTTGCAAATAAACTCATCATAGATACCAGGATTAAAAGGACGTTGAAGACGACTTTAAATTCTTTAGATCAGATATCACCTGTACAATTTCCGCAGAGAAAATGATAGTGAGGATTTTTACCAGCTAATCCGTAAACAAATAGACACAGTGAATAACTACGCAAAGGCATTTATTTTTAATGATGATGTAGTGAACAAAGACCCTGAAATAAGAGAAGCCTGGGCTGACTACTTTTATGATCTAGCCACACCAATATAGATAAACTCATCATAGATACCAGGACTAAATTTTGTATATACGCCAGACGCGCGTTTCATCTACAAAAGACTCATCAGTGACGCTCGAATCCAAAAAAGTCAAAAAGGCCAAATAATGTACGAAGTTGAAGAGCACTGAGGACCAAAATTCCTAAAAGTTTTGCCAAATACAGCTAAGGTAATCTATGCCTGAGTTAGAAAAGCCTTAGTATTTCAAAAATTCTAAATTTTGTGTACAGTAAATTTATAAATATTGCATATCAATGATAATGCATGTCAGCACAAAAGTGCTGACTATTTGGCTAGTTATCATAAATTACTGAAAACCTTTACTAAATTTTTCCATAGATATAAAGATTTGGTTTTGAAGTTTGGATGTACCTGTAGAAAACTTATTTCAAACGGGATAGCACATCCTCATTTTTACGGAAATGTTGTTAACCGTGAAATTTAGAAATGATCCATGTAAACTTGTCGCTCCTTTAAAAAAACTTATTCTAAAAGGTTACCTATTCAACACCGTAATAAGATCATTGAATATTGTTTTTTATTGGAATAAATATTGATTTTGTTATCAGTAGATTAAAAGCTAACTAAATGTTACTAGTATGTTATATATATATATATATATATATATATATATATATATATATATATATATATATATATATATATATATATATATATATATTCATGGATCTACAATCTGTCGATACCTGTAACTTGGCATTGCACAGGGTCATGTTTTTCTCTGGCTGTTTATGATGCCTTAACACTAAATCCATTGGATGTTGGATGTGTACGGATTGATAGTTTAGTCTTAGATGCATGATTTTTTTATTAGTTGTTAGTGGCTTTGAACTAGCTGTCAGATAACTGCGAGTATCCCAGATCTGTTCATTGTGTCTTTTTGTGTCGGGATGTATAAGTACCCGGCCACGTCCACTTATATTTTTGTCCATCTGATGAGTTAAGCCTTTTTCAACTGATTTTTATAGTTCGTTCCTATGTTGTACTGTTATACCACTGTCCCAGGTTAGGGGAGGGTTGGGATCCCGCTAACATGTTTAACCCCGCCACATTATTTATGTATGTGCCTGTCCCAAAACAGACGCCTGTATATTCAGTGGTTGTCGTTTAATTTTGTTTATGTGTTACATATTTGTTTTTCGTTCATTTTTTTTTTACATAAATAAGGCCGTTAGTTTTCTCGTTTGAATTGTTTTACATTGTTTTATCGGGGCCTTTTATAGCTGACTATGCGGTATGGGCTTTGCTCATTGTTGAAGGCCGTACGGTGACCTATAGTTGTTAATGTCTGTGTCATTTTGGTCTTTTGTGGATAGTTGTCTCATTGGCAATCATACCACATCTTCTTTTTTATAGTGATACCCTCGGGAAAATAAATCTCCACCAGCAGTGGCATCGATCGAGTGGTAGTAAATAAACTCAGATTCCACATCTGCAACAAGTGTATTACGATATTTCTCCACTCAAGAGTTAAATTTTAATATTTAAAGCGCGAGGCTAGTCGAGCTTTTTAAATAATTAAAATTCAACTGCTGAGAGTGGAGAAATATCGTAATACACGAGTTAAAGTGGTGGAATCTGTTTCTCTTATGATTTTTATCCATTTCTTTTCAAAGATTTAAGGAAAGTTGTGTACTTTTCATTTGACGCCATCAGACATAGTCGCCTTTTTTCATGAAGTCACAATAAGAAAATTCAGAAGAAAAGTAGAAAATTTAACGTCACAATTAAATTTCAACCAATCACAGATTTTTTCACTAGTGAGGAGAAATATTTTTCTCACGCCGGTCAGGAAATGTGAAAATAGGCCAATAAATAGAGAAAATCAAAATTCTAACTTTGACCCAATATTTTAAGTCAATATGATCAAAATTTACATAAGCACTTTTCAGGAGAAAAACAACACACTATAGAACCTACATCAACCGACATGATGGAAAAACTATTTTATCTTTGATGAATGGGAATTCACCAGATCAATATGAAGGATCATCAGTAATATCTGTTTAAGCTTTTATTATAAATTTCTTGTTTAAACATGTATATATAAAAGCTGAATAGTATGTCCAGTATTTAAGAATAGTGGAAAACCGAAAGATGATCCCAACTCAAGGATTCATTACAAGGTCAGTGGACAAAGTTGTGGAGAAGATATATTTTCATGTATCTAGAAATGAAGACATATAGAATAATAGGTAGTTTCGTTTTTGATACGGACTATATCATGTGGAATATCAAGACGAGCCCGTTAGGGCGAGTTAAGATATTCCACATGATATAGTTAGTATCAAAAAAGAAACTACCTATTATTCTGTTTATCGGTAATTATGACGTCACACGACGTATTGCCTAATATTTTCAGTGATACAGCCAGTACGTTGATACTCGAAAATATATGGCAGTAAGATCAAAGGGAAAATATTCGAATTACCGATAAAAAATGTAAGTACGTCAAAGTAATATTAAAAAAAGAATTTACAAACGAACGAAATTCCGTGTGTTGCGGCACTGATCATTACCGAACTAACTATTGAGGCAACGAAAAATAACTCCAGTATAGATATATTGCTTTGATGGAATTCAGCGAGAAAAAAACCTTCCATATATTATGGCATCTGGGCCTCTTACGAGAAATTGACTAGTATTTTTTAATTGGTACACAGAATTGACACCAAAAGTAAAATGGAAAAGAGAACTCTCACATCAAATTATAGAACAACAGGGGGCATATGGTCCCCATCAGCATATAAGCTCTTCGTCAACTCGTTATTAACAACATTTGAAGAAAACCAAATTGGAGTCACCATTGACCAATATACTATGGTATACCAACGATAGATGATGATGTCACACTAGTTACAACTGAAACCATCTTAGATGAACTATCAAGTTTGAAAATAGGAACCGATATGAAATCAGCGAACACAAGTCAGTGGTGCTTACTTTTAATAATTCTTCAGAATGTAATTGGCTTTTAAATGGCAAACTTATGGCTAGTACAACGTCGTTGTATTAAAAAAAAACAATGTACGCAATCCAAATCTCTGGCCCGACTCAATAATGAAAATGTGGTATAAATCCGTATGCCATAACGTCTGCCACTGAAAAGAAAATTTAGCAACAGAGACATATACCTCCAAATTCATCTTTGTCAGCTATGTGCAGAGAAAAAATGAAGAACTTATTCAAGTCATAGTAAAATGCTCTACGCAGTGTATAAGAAGTAACTTTCTCAGTGTAAACCTTATACATGAAATATTAATAGAAAAGTAGTCTTAGGGGATCAGGATATTATCCAGGAATTAACGACCAGCGATGATGATTTGTACCAATTAAATGTCCACTGCTCAAAATACAGATTTTTAAATGATAACAGAAAGGAAAGAACAGAAACATTGTCAAGAGGTCCATGACAGAGTAATACTAAGACTATCAACGGCCAGCAATATTAATTGAACAGTATTTCAAAATCTTAAAACACCAAGTTTAAAAGGAAGAACAATACATAAGATTGTGGAGTTGTGTACATAGTGTATTTACATTTTATCGAAGCAATTTTTATAGTGTATCAGGTTCGTTCGCGCCCAATACACGTTCGCATCCTAAGTCCGTTCACACCCTACACGTTCGCGCACAATTTTTTTCAAATCCAGACTAAGTATAATTATTAAAAATTCGTTTTGTTAGATATATACCAATATTTTCTGGCGTCTTCATTCTTCTTTACTTATGGAAATAAATGCTTTGTTAGACTTACGTAATTGGCAATTAAACAAAAATAAAAAGAAACAACGAAAAAAATATATAAAGCAACAAAATACAAAAGATTTATTCAGGACAAAAAATGTTTCTTACTTTACTTTAAAACAATGAAATATATTTTTTATAGCAATACTCCGAGTAAAAGGGAATGGTCATTTTTTATCAGCTAAGGGGGTCGGTTGGTAGAGACCCCCCTAAAATATTCTCAGAACACATAATAACCCCCCTAAGAACATTTTTATTAGTTTGACTCCCCCCCCCCCCCCAAAAAAAAAAAAAAAAAAACAATTAACAGTTGGGTTGAGGTAATGATTACCAGCTACAAAGAATCAGGTATCGAGAAACCCTGAGTATAAAAAAAAACAGCTTTTCTTCTTGTTTTTTTTTTTCAAAAATGGAATATCTGACACGTGCCTGTAGAAAAACATACAAAATATACCTGAATTTGAAAATGCTAACAAAGACACTAAGTACAGATCTGAGAGCACTCGCAGTACTGACTGCTAGTTCAAAGCCAATAAAAAATAATTAAAAAAAATATGCATCTTAGACTAAAAATTTTTTATTTTTTTAAAAGACTTCATATTATATTATATGATACTTCAATTGTACCTACTATGAGCAAAATAAAATATGTAAATATTATTATTTGTTCTTATTTTGTTCATATTTTATAAGCTACATCGATTAGTAACCTTTGATTAACTGCAACACGCTATAAAAACAAATTAATCATTATAAAAACAGTTCCCAATTGTCCCACATCTAAACTTCCCAATTGTCCCACAAACATATTCCCGATTGTCCCACAAAATTTCATTACCTTTTTACCTGTAATTTCAAAAAGTGGGACAATCGGGAAGACACCAATCCTGAGTTCCTGACTCCTTGAAAAGTAAAGCTATTAAATGCACTATAAATTCTTATTGATTATATAAGTATGATCAATTATGTAATTAATATACCATGAGCCTTAACCATTTATTGTTGATGAGTTTGTGCTAATAAATATTTGTATTTGTACTAAAGAAAGTTAAATATGCATGTCAAGTAACCTCAACTAGAAACTTTTCCAACTCATTGTTTCCTGTGGTCAAAACTAGGGAGAAAAGTTTCATACAGTTGTTATTAAAATCTATTGATTGTAAATTACCTAAGTCTGATGTGTTATAGTAGTCTCAGACTTGAGAAATTAGGTTTATGTCTCTGAATTTATCATATACAAGTCAGTCAGACACATTTAACACTTTTATTGTGTGACCCCCTAGTAAAAATATGCCAAATGTCACTATATTTTGAATCAATAGGATTTTTTTAGGCACTGGCTACGGATACATGGAAATGTAACAATAATAAAAATATTATTGTTACATTGGGGACTAAATGCCGGAATGTATGGTTGGATAAGGAACCGATTAATTACGAATGTAACAATAATTATTGAGGCTACGGTTACATTGCGTTATTGTTAAATGAAAAACAGCAATGTTCGATGGGACTAGTAATATGTACTAAATAATAAAAGTTGAAGACATTATCTTATATTTACAATACATAAAAGTATAACATACAATTTTTTGATTTTTTTATAGTACGTCCTCCGGCATGGATTCTGAAATCGGACTCGAACATCTCTTAAACTGAGTTTTACTATGCGTAGTGTTGTGCGTTTGTTTTTCTACATTTGCTAGAGGTATAGGGGAGGGTTGAGATCTCATAAATATGTTTAACCCCGCCGCAATTTTGCGCCTTTCTCAAGTCATGAGCCTTTGCATGGTCTTTGTTAAGTCTTGTATGATTTTTTTAATGTTAGTTTCTTGTGTATAATTCGGAGTTTCGTATGACGTCCATTATCACTGAACTAGTATACATATTTGTTTAGGGGCCAGCTGAAGGACGCCTCCGACGGGTGCGGGAGTTTCTCACTACATCGAAGACCCATTGGTGACCTTCGGCTGGTGTCTGCTCTATGTTCGGGTTGTTGTCGCTTTGACACATTCCCCATTTCCATTCTCAATTTTATACATGTATACAGAAGTTCACAGTGTTAGTTCACAGTTAGCAAACTTTGCTTTTGATGTATCAATTTTTGGTAAGTGCGTTTGTATAGCTGTATGAAATTTGTGTCTTGATATTGTTTCAAATTTGTTTTAAACGCATTCCATGCAAGTTTTAAATTTTTCACCCAAACAAAATTGGTAATAGGAATCTCTTCATCTTTTGTTCAAAGTATAATGACAGTAATACGAGTAGGTGTGCAGTTAAATACTTTAAAGTGAACAGTTTTCTCAGCCCGAGTTTTCAACAGCAAACCATTGAACTATATTTTTCGCCTTTGGCACTGCTAATTTGAACAGAGACATATATACACATATATGTCTCTGATTTGAAGTACATAAAATCCATTAATACCTAAAACTATTTTAACACCATTTGTTGAATAATAATATTTATTATTTATTATCATAACAAGTATTATTTAGTAGACATGAATGAATTAAGCAACAAAACTATATAGAAGATTTAAGTTTAATAAATCTAGCGTACATTGCTGTTTTTCATGTAACAATAACACAATGTAACCGTAGCCTCAATAATTATTGTTACATTCGTAATTAATCGGTTCCCTACCCAACTTTGCATACCGGCATGCCAATTAGTCTCCAATGTAACAATAATATTTTTATTATTGTTACATTTCCATGTAACCGTAGCCAGTGCCTTTTTTTTTATAGCAATACACTCACCAAATTGACATGATTTTAGTTTGATTCACGACCAAAAAAAAAACAACTTTGAAAAAATATGAAATATGACTGTGCTGGTTTAATGTGTATCCTGAATATTATAGTCTGATAATGGCGATACTGAGGATCACATCCCCCAAAGAGCTAATTATTGTCACTTTTATAGTTTGATTCAGAGAATTTTAAGCGTGTGATTGATTTTACCAAGATTCTAAGATTGGTGGTTGTCCTGACATAGGAGTTGCAGTACAACCTGTTCAGCAGGTGAACAGCAGGATTAACAGATTAATGTTCATATTATTACAATATTATATTCTCGTCCTGAAAAGAGGGAATCACGGTATAAATATTAATTATTTCACTGGTGAAAGTATAATACGCGGAAATTTAACGCATCCTCCCCTGAAACATAATCCGATTATACTTTGTGTTTTGATTTCCCGCCATCTCAGCTATTCTATTTCTTCTCTTAAAAATGTGGAATAATCAAGGAGGTAAGGCATTATGATCAAATCAGCTTGACACCAAAGCGATTCATAAGTGTATATTATGTAGTTCAAGATCGGCAGTGTTCTAAATTACCCGGTTCTCTTCTTACAGCCGTCAAATGTACGTTGTCACATATATCCCATTCCCTTTGTCAATGATCTGATGATTTGTGTTGTACTATACTATACAAATCAATGTATATGCCTAGTCATTAATACAAAGGCAATGGATATATAGCTTTGCTTTAAAGACTTCGGTTGACAATGATGTCATTTTGCACTTAAAAGTCAACCGATGTTAATAGTTACAATAACAATTACCTACAGAACAAAAAATGAATCATGTTTTATTACTTGGTCATGTCGTGTTATATCTGGAAACTCTTAGGTTTGTTGAGCTCTAGGCCTGTAGATTTTAATAATAGGTCATTGTAAAGACTGGGCAATAGACCACTTTCGAGTTTGTCCGTCACCAGAAAAAACTTATCAGTTATGCGTGCCTTTGTGATTTCATTTATTAGATACTATAAGCGTTCATCAAGTGTCTTAGTGATCATCATTGTGCAGGATATACTAGAAATAATATTTGATCGGTAGGTACTTGATCACAATTCCATTATGACAGCTGTGCTGAAAGACAATTATGAGAATTCAATTTGCTGAATAATGTGTGCAATTTAGCTATAGCTATAGTTTTCCAACCACTTGCTTAACATTTGAACAGTAGTGACGACACCACTATATGCACGATTGATGTTCACTTAAACCAGTTTTTTGAGCGAAATGCCTGATTGACTAACATGGTTGGTTATATTTTGTATGTTTCCAGGGGTATGGTTAACAGTCACAAGGAGGGAAGGATATATGTCCTGATTGACTATACATGTTTGGTACTTTTTTGTAGGTTTCCAGGGGTATGGTGAACAGTCACAAGGAGGGGGAGGGGGATACATGTCCCCAGGATTTGGCACGCCGAAAGCAGGACAAGATAAGAAGGTAGAAATGAATTAACATTTTAAGTTATTCTCTACTCAACTGTATCAGAAAAGTCACAACAAGGAATTATGAGGTCTTGAGACAAAGTGCATATTACCAGTGTTCTCCCCAGGCCGATATGACGCTGCGGTGCCGCAGCGCCTTCATAATATTTTCGAAGATCCCGCAGCGTCTTAATTGTCCGCTGTCCCTTAATACTTGATCCCGCAGCGTCTTAATTTTCACATTTTCATTATAAATGTTGGTTAAAATTGTCAAGTTGCTGATCACCGCTGAGAGGTCGGTCAGTGTTACGCAATAACTGATAATTAGTTTTACCTGAGTCACGCTTATCTCAGCCTTATCGGACTATGTTATCATGTAATAGCGTACATGATCATCAAGAAGATAGATATTTGTAGAAGAAAATTTAAAAAAAAATAAAAACTTCAGTGCAGAAATTGAAGAAATAGATCGCAAATACATTGTATTTACGCATTGTGTGTGTGATCACTTGACCATTTAAATAACGAATTTTTTCATTGGTCGAGAAGAATCTATTTTAACACGACCAATGAACGTGATGAATACACGTGATAAATTTGAATACACATTGCTAAAGATATTTACGATGAAAATTATGAATGAGAGTATTTGTAATTGAAAAAAATTAAATAAACTTTGATTAAAGATAAAGAGAAGTGATTTATTTTAATATAAAGTGAAAAAATGTTACTTGCAAGGTAAATTGTCTCAAACTGTCGTGTTTTTAGAAATAAAATGATCATTGAACATCGATCGTAAAATCCCGTTCGTCGGGAAATATGTGACAATCAACACGGGTACGGAATTGCTGCAGCTTCTATATAATGTCACTAGTTGATAATTTCAATGGTCTTAACTTTAAAAAACTTGCAAAGTTTCGTTTATATCTACCTGCCAGAGATAGGTTTTAACAATAATACACACGGAAGCGTAATGTAAAACTACGGAAACTTGTCAGCTGTTCATTATAACAGACTTCCCGGTGTCCTACACGCTCCCTTGGGCGGTGTTGGGTGGGGATTGTTCTGGTGGTGGGATGATATTGTAAAGGACACATCTCCATTAATCCTTAGGGAGTGTACATGGATCCGCTGTACCCTTGCAGTCAATCAAGGGGTGCGTCTTAATTGGCAGAATCTCAGTACATACATTAACATATTTTTGTTTTAAAAAGTTGTATAACAAATATGATCAAATATCTTAACCATATTCGATTTTATTAATTCTGAATGAACATGTTCTCTGCAAATAACAAAAGGGTGACTTCTAAGCAAAAGGCAGATGATGGAAGTAGAAGGTTTTTTTTAGCCTAATGACTTCTAATGAAAAGGGGAATACATCTTCCTCTTCACTGTCAGTATAAGCAGATGTCATTGCTTCTCCTAATCTCAACCTAGCTAAAGTTTTAGCAAGTGATAACAGCAAGCACCATGTTTCTGGTTTCAATGACAAGTGGCTGACTGAGTTTTCATTGCTTACAAATGTTAAAGGGGGTATAAGCAAAAGTTATTGTGAGAGGGGGTTTTCAACCCTAAAGAGGATAAAGACAAAATTGAGGAACAGACTGTCCAACAAAATAACACTATCTCGAAACATTATCTCTAGAAGTAGCAGAGAGTACAGAGATGAATATTTGTATTTTGACTTATAAATAACTTTTGTGTTTAAAATCAATTTATTTCATATATATACATGTATATATTCTTGTAATTCATTATTAAATACTCTGCATTATAATTCATATTGCATGTCATGGATTAATGACTGATTGCTTCAGATCTCAAAAGTTCACTCTAAAAAAAGAATTCCGTGCCCTTGAATTTTGCGCCTTAAAAAAATCCTGGGGAGAACACTGATTACCAGTTTTACATATTTACTTCAAAAATTAATTTAGGAAGAAAAAAATCTATACAAAACTTTCATATAATCATTCTGTAAGATTTTAGTTTAAAACTTTTCGAATCATTAGTTTCAAACGTGCAGTGTAAGTCACAGTCCTAGATGCAGTCTCCTCTAAACAAGATAGACAGTTATGAATGCACATATATTATAAAGCTGAAATACATACATGTAGTAAAACATCTGCACATTTCTGTTCGATAAGATTTGATTTTTACCACTTTAGAATTATACGTAATCTGAACAAATTAAAAAGCCTATGCCTTATGCAATTATTTCTATAATGAACATGTGTAAAGAAGTGTCAAGTTAAAAGAATCACTTATAATTTTATAGTCTGGATACAGAGCACAGAATCTGTTACCAGTGACTGTTGCTGAAGTATTCAATGCCAGTCAAGCTGAAGACAAATTCTTCTCAGGAGAAATAGAGATTTCACAGGTAGGCTAAACTAATCTTTAATGTACTGTAACTTTTTAGGTCCTTAAAATGGAGATTTATATATTGTTCTGACAATGATAATCCATGTATATGGGACAACATCCCTAATGCGCCTCGAAATGAGAAACTCAAAAGTCACGTGTAAAGAAAAAATCTCTGTGTAGTGATATTGGACATGTTTCTATTTTTAACAAATGACTGAACTTAATTATTTGTGGTAATTAGGAAAGTAGAGGAACATAGAATAAATGTGTTAAAACTATGGAGCTATTGAATGTGTTCAAAGTATTAAATTTTCAAATAACTTATTGTGTTAAAAAGGGGATATTTTACCACAAGGAGCCGCATCACAAAAGGATGTTCAGGGTTTGCTAATTTACGGAAAAAGTAATCTCACTTTGTACCCCGAAAATTTAACCACATATGTGAAAATTTCACAGCTTCGAAACTAGCTATCATACATATTCAAGTTTACGATATGGACTGAGCCACAGGAAAAAACGTTACCATTACTGCCTATGTAAAAACAATTAAAGATATTGACCCATATGTATAATGTGTTAGGTTTGATACTGAGGTTAGTAGCCTCATACTTGTTTTTTTAGTGTTAATAAAACAGCAGAAAACTGTTGATAAGTATGTCAAGACCATGGTAAATACTTTTCTGTAGTAAAGTGTAATGAACACTTGGCTAAAAAGTAAAAGCAATATTACACATAGTACAAATTAAAAATCAATCGCAACAAACTTTTAAACTATGATCACTTTTCTTATGATACCATTGTAAAAAAAGAATGAAAATAAAAGAAAGGAAATTGCTGATGGAGATTTTAAGGTTGAGCCCTTGTAAAAATATGTTCGCAAAATAAATACAAAAGTGACTTAAATTGATATTTGTGTTTTTAGATTACTATATTGTTAGATTAGTGGTCAACATCAGTAACTAAGTTGTTCTTTCTATTTTTAGATTACTATGGTTGGATTAGTGACATCAGTTAAAGAATCTCCTACAAGAATAGATTATGAGATTGATGATATGACTGGTCCCCCAATCAGTGTCAAACAGTTTGTTGATAATGATGTAAGTATCAGTTATCATGGTTATCAAGTATATATAACTTACAATATAGAGGTACAGTAACTGATTGATTGGGATGCAACTTATATTCAGGTTTTCATGTAGCTCACAATTTAAACTTGTACATTCCTGTTAGTGTTGCTAGCTAGAAAAAGAATAAGAATTATTTTTAGAAGCCTATACTATACTAAAGTTCTTTTGTGGAAAAATGATTTTAATAAAATTGAGAATAGAAATGGGGAATATGTCAAAGAGACAACAAACGGACAAAAGAGCAGAAAATATTTCTCTTATTAGAATTATTACCAATTATCATTTGATTTTTTATTTTGATAGGAATCCCTTCCAGACGGAGAGAGGGCACAACCTATGAGAGAGAACACATATGTACGAGTATGTGGACATGTACGGTCAATGGGAGGACAAAGAACAATAGCTGCTTTCAGAATGTCACCTATTATGGATATGAATGAACTAACATACCACACATTAGAAGTTGTACACAGTCATCTTATGTTGAATAAATTATCGGTAATAGAATTTGTAGAAACTGTAGGGAAAACAATTGGTTTATTTTGTTATCTTATAGTGGTCACTTCATGTCAGTTAATGGATACTAGAAAACATTCTAAAACTGAAATGGTATGGTTCATTGGACAACAGCTGAAAAAGAACTACTGGAAGTCTGATTATTAACAAATACTACCTAAAAAAACTAAAAATATCTATGTAACTATGGTCAAACAAATGCATAAAAGAATAACAAGTATACTATAAAGATTACTGTAAACCAACTTATTTTTACTGAGGAATTTATTTTTAGGACTTTAGTGAGTAGAAAAATATAAATAGTCGTGAATATGTAAATCTTGAATCTTTACTTGTTTAAAAACTGCATCAAGTTAATTTGAAAATTGTGAAATTAAGTAGCAGCATAGTGGACCAGAAAGGGTAAAACAGGAATAATGAATCTGCATAAAAAATAAGTTTATTTACAAATATACATAAAAAGCTCCAATACAAATAAGATTTTTACAAGATACAAAATATTAAGCTGCATTTATTGATCATAGTTAATAACTCGTTTTTAGCTCACCTGGCCCAAAGGGCCAAGAAGCTTTTCTCATCACTTTGCGTCCGTCGTTGTTAACTTTTACAAAATTCTTCTCCTCTGAAACTACTGGGCCAAATTAAACCAAACTTGGCCACAATCATCATTTGGGTATCTAGTTTTAAAAAATGTGTCCAGTGACCCAGGCAACCAACCAAGATGGCCACCATGGCTAAAAATAGAACATGGGGGGGAATGCAGTTTTAGGGTTATATCTCAAAAACCAAAGCATTAAGAGCAAATCTGACATGCGATAAAGTTGTTTATCAGGTCAAAATCTATCTTCCCTGAAATTTTCAGATGAATCGGACAACCTGTTGTTAGGTTGCTGGCCCTGAATTGGTAATTTTAAGGAAATGTTGCTGTTTTTGGTTATTATCTTGAATATTATTATAGATAGAGATATACTGTAAACGGCAATAACGTTCAGCAAAGTAAGATTTACAAATAAGTCAACATGACCAAAATGGTCAGTTGACCCCTTAAGGAGTTATTGCCCTTTATAGTAAATTTTTAACCATTTTTAGTAAATTTTAGTAATCTTTTACAAAAATCTTCTCCTCTGAAACTACTGGGCTAAATTCAACCAAACTTGGCTACAATCATCATTCAGGTATCTAGTTAAAAAAATGTGTCCAAGGACCTGGGCAACCAACCAAGATGGCCACCATGGCTAAAAATAGAATATAGGGGTAAAATGCAGTTTTTGGCTTAATTATAGATCTCAAAAACCAAAGCATTTAGAGAAAATCTGACATGGGGTAAAATTGTTTATCAGGTCTATCTGGTTTTAAATTTTCAGATGATTCGGACAACCGTTGTTAAGTTGCTGTCCCTGAAATGGTAATTTTAAGGAAATTTTGCCGTTTTTGGTTATTATCTTGAATGTTATTATAGATAGAGATAAACTGTAAACAGCAATAATGTACAGCAAAATAAGACCTAAAAATAAGTCTACATGACCTAAATAGTCAATTGACCCCCTAAGGAGTTATTGTCCTTTATAGTAAATTTTTAACAATTTTCATAAAATTTGTAAATTTTTACTAACTTTTTCCACTGAAACTGTAACTACTGGGCCAAGTTTATTATAGATAGAGATAATTGTAAGCAGCAAGAATGTTCAGTTAAGTAAGATCTACAAACACATCACCATCACCAAAACCCATTTTCGTCATGAATCCAACTGTGTCCTTTGTTTAATATTCACATAGACCAAGGTGAGTGACACAGGCTCTTTAGAGCCTCTAGTTATTTTAGATTTAAGTGTTAGTCAGATCTCTAGAAATTACTGTTTTGTTGGTTCTCCCTGACTGCAAGTTCACTCATTTCTAAAACAAAAAGCATTTCTCTTAAAACTGAAATTTGATATATGTTGCTTCAGATAAGTCATTTTCCCACTTGTTCACATGGTTATAAATATTGACTTAGTAGTACATGTAGTAGGAAGTATGATTGTACATTCATATTTTTTATTTATTTACAGGGTGGCAGTGGAGGAGGAACGACTTATGGAAACAGCATGCAGACAAATAGTGAACAGAATTTTGGAGAAAGCAATGGTGGTGGGGGTGTGGTCAGTGGTTTAAGTTCTGTACAAAACCAGGTTTGTATCAAGTTAGGTTTTAATAAATTATATGATGCATATGAGAAGTTAAAATTGGTGGTAAAAAAAAATGAGTTTTCCTACCTATCTTCAACTTTCCCACCTACCAAAACACATTTTATGGACAATTTAGGTTATCACTGTAAAAGTCAATAGCCTTATATATATATTGTGTTTGTAAAGTATTTTTGAAAAAAAAAGAGTTTTACCTTTTTTACCAGGGGGCAGGTAACCAATATATATCTTTTTGCTGCCTAAGTTAGCAAGTTACTTAGTAAAATGTCTGTAACTGAAATTTTACTCTGTAACTTGTCAACAGGTTAAGATTAAGTGACTAAAACTTATTATTGTTTATAAAGGTACATATGTTAATAAGGAGTAACAATACAGAACAAGGAGCTAAGGCCAAATAAAAATATATGTGTGGTTCCAGTAACCCTACCGTCCCTACTTTTTCGGCTTAAAAATAGCCTACCCTAAAGATTTTATTGTCATTTTTCATTAAGCACTGTTAAAGTCAGAATGATGCTCCCATAGACTCAATGTAAAAAAAAACATAAATAAAAAAAAATCCCTACCTACCTACCCTAACTTTTTTTCAGATGTAACTGGAACCACACATACTATTTTATTTGGCCTAATATTAATGTGTGACTAAAACTTATAATTGTTTATAAAGGTACATATGTTAATAAGGAGTAACAATACAGAACAAGGAGCTAATATAAATGATGTATGTCAACAGTTGAGAGGAGTACCTGAAAAAGCTATAAGGTTTGTACAAATATATTTAGTTTATTTCTAATGCATTGTTTAATATACTAAAACACACAAAAAACTTCATGATTTTTGGAAGTCCTCTTGCTGCATACTGATAATACTTTGGTTCAGAAACTGCCTCTGTTGTAGTAGTGTGCTCTCTCAAATATGTGAGGTTTTAGGTGTGATCAAAGTCTGGTCAAACCAACTGTTTACTTCTTCACTAAGCATGCTGTACTTTGGAGTAAGAGAAAATCCATTTGTGTTAGGGAATCAGAATAACATGTCTGTGTAGATCAAGTTCAAGGCAAGATTCATCTATAACAAATCATATCCAGTTAAAATGTTTTGTAATGTACGTTAAACAGAAATTCATCATCTTCTAAGTTTAGTAATATTAATGATAAAAAAATAATTCAGTATTAATAATCAGGGCTTTCCCTTGAAATTAAAGTAGAAGGCTCAATTAAAATTATAGGCGGCTGTAACATGCGTTCGGCAAAGCCGGACGCCCACCAAGCTTACAGCTTGGTGACTTACGGCAGGGGGTCTGGGGGCCGCTCAAGGCATAAATAGAGCTTAATCCTGCATTCTCGCAATCTCCTGTCACCTAATTTCATCTTTCAAATGACCTTTTTTTATGTATGAATTTAAAGAAAGAAAAAAAAAATCTCGAAGAAATTTCTTTTTTTTTATGTTATAGTTTTTTTTTTTATTACCTTATTCTTAAAATTCGTTTACTTTTGAAGGAGTTTTATTTATATAATAATCCGGTTTGTTAGAAATCTTGATCGATTTATTTTGCATAACTACGTGCATTTGTAAACAAATGACCCCCTTTTCTCTAAAAACTGTTATGCGTATTTTAAATCATACAATTATTTCTCAAGCATTGACAGAAAATTGATATATCCTCTGATTTTCTCTTGTTTTGTAATCTGTTCAATAAGTCGGATACATAAATCATTTGGAAATGTTATTTATTTGAGGCGAGTCGACAATATTCTACTTTCATTTTTGATCTTGATTCTCTGAACACCACGTGGGCTTAGAAAAATTAACTTCAAAAGATACTGTTTTCCAGATTCTGAACAATATGATCTACTACACTTTCTTTAATTTGACTGACATTATTCCATAAGATTGTCATCCTATCTGATTGTCTGATTTTAAAAGCCAAAAAAAAGCCAACGAGTTAATGACCATCGGAACGTCTCTATTGTTATCGTTCAATGATCACCGGAACGTCTCTCTTGTTATCTTTGAAAAGAAACGATGCATTCTGACTTTAAATAGACAACCAATCAGTGACCTGAATTCATGTGAACTATATTTAGCCCAAGGTAAATACTGACTTTTCATCCCTTGTTTATCCCGACCGCGACTTTGCGACAATACTTCTCTCGGCTGGCTGTAAACATTTAAAAAAGATATTTTTTTCTTTTTGAATTTATATTTTTGTCAGTGAAGTAGCCGGCACTTGAAGCCACCGCAAACAGCGGATTTCCGCCGGCTACCGGCTTCAATGGAAAGCCCTGAATAATTAGAAGACAGTAATATGTAGCACACAACTGGCTGAACACACACTAAAACATGAAAGCAGGTAGAAGCTGGACATATAAACATAGCATTAACAATAATGTGTTGCATTATACAGTAGACATATTGAATATGAACCATTTATTGTCGAGCCTGCAACTTTTGTTGCAGAAAGCTCGACATAGGGATAGTGATCCGGCGGCGGCGGTGTTAGCTAACTTCTTAAAAGCTTTATATTTTAGAAGGTGGAAGACCTGGATGCTTCATACTTTGTATATAGATACCTCATGTTACGAAGTTTCCGTCAGTCACATGTCCAATGTCCTTGACCTCATTTTCATGGTTCAGTGACCACTTGAAAAAAAAGTTAAGATTTTTTGTAATGTTGAATTCTCTCTTATTATAAGTAATAGGATAACTATATTTGATATGTGCGTACCTTGAAAGGTCCTCATGTCTGTCAGACAGTTTTCACTTGACCTCGACCTCATTTCATGGATCAGTGAACAAGGTTAAGTTTTGGTGGTCAAGTCCATATCTCAGATACTACAAGCAATAGGGCTAGTATATTCGGTGTATGGAAGGACTGTAAGGTGTACATGTCCAACTGGCAGGTGTCATCTGACCTTGACCTCATTTTCATGGTTTAGTGGTTATAGTTAAATTTTTGTGTTTTGGTCTGTTTTTCTCATACTATATGCAATAGGTCTACTATATTTGTTGTATGGAATGATTGTAAGGTGTACCTATCTAGCGGGCAGATGTCATGTGACCTTGACCTCATTTTCATGGTTCAGTGGTCAAAGTTAAGTTTTTGAGTTTTGGTCTTTTTATCTAATACAATATGCCGTAGGTCATCTATATTTGGTGTATGGAAATATTTTATGATCTTTATGTCAGTCGCGCAGGTTTTATTTGACCGTGACCTCATTTTCACGGTTCATTGCACAGTGTTAAGTTTCTGTGTTTTGGTCTATTTTTCTTAAACTATAAGTAATAGGTCAACTATATATGTTGTATAGAAGCATTGTTAGCTGTACATGTCTGCCTGGCATGGTTCATCTGACCTTGACCTCATTTTCAAGGTTCATTGGTCTTTGTTTAGTTATCTTGGTTAATGTTAAGTTTATGTGACAGTTGTATTAAAGCTTAGCTTTATACTTAGGACTATCAACATAATATCAATGATTAGTATAGAAGGCGAGACATTTCAGCGTGTGCACTCTTGTATTATTTGATTTCTTATGAATTTGAAAAGAGGTAGCAATGAGACAAAATCAAATGAAATCAAAAGGTTTAGAAAAAACATTTCTGCTGTTTAAGGGTTATGGTGCCCTGTGTTATATATAATTGTCTGACATTTATTTGCTTCTTAATTTTTGGTTTCAGTTTATAGTTGGTGAAATATTTTAGTAGATAAATATAAGTAATTGATCAATTACCGCGAATTTCATTGAGTAAAATTGAGAATGGAAATTGGGAATGTGTCAAAGAGACAACCACCCGACCATAGAACAGACAACAGCAGAAGGTCACCAACAGGTCTTCAATGCAGCGAGAAATTCCCGCACCTGGAGGCGTCCTTCAGCTGGCCCCTAAACAAATATATACTAGTTCAGTGATAATGAACGCCATACTAATGTACTAAACTCCAAATTGTACACAAAAAACTAAAATTAAAAATTATACAAGACTAACAAAGGCCAGAGGCTCCTGACTTGGGACAGGCTTAAAAATACGGCAGGGATTAACATGTTTATGAAATTTTAGCCCTCCCCCTATACCACTAGCCAATGTACAAAAGTAACCGCATAACAATATGGACATTAAAATTCAGTTTAAAAGTGTATAGTGAAAGGTAAAATCTTTGGTTAGCTTGCTTGTCAGCTGAATCGTGAAGTCATCATGGTCATTGTTATGATAGGTAAACTATCCTACTTTAAGAATAGACTAGTTCGACAGAAAACCGATCTATCTGTCTGTTGGACTATGCTACTTCAAAAGGAGAGGGTATACCTGACCTAATAATGACTTCACGGTTTTGCTACCCTTGTTATCCTTGAATTGATGGATCAAAACTGAAAAATTATCCAATAATTTTTTGTTTATTTATTTTACAGAGATGCCATTGAGTTTTTGAGTAGTGAAGGACATATTTACTCAACCATTGATGAAGACCATTATAAGGCAACAGACAGCTGAACAGATTCTTAAACTTTTTACTTAACTATTATATGAACTTTGAGTTCAGCACATGTGAAGAGAACAATGAATGATGGTGCTCATAGCTGGACTTCAGACACATGAAAATAATATAATTTCATGTTATGTTGTAAAATATACAAAATATATTATTTTGATTTATGATCCCTAAGGAAAAGCTGATACTGAATTTCATAGTACAAAACAATATAAATTAATTTGAAAACAATTTGATAAGAAAAGAAATGAACTGCACCATTCCTTGAATTCTTGAATAAATATATGATTTTTTTGTGTCAGTGTAGAAAATGGGTATAAAAGTCATATCTGAAACTTTAGAAAATGAATTATTATCAGTCTGTATTTCTTTCCAAATCCTTGAAATGCAGACTACACATTATCCTCTTCTTTTGTGAATTTTATATGCTGCCTAAAGAAAATGGGATGATTTTGGTTCAAATTAGATGACATGAATAAAAAAACTTTTGTCAGACCATATGTTAGTTTGCTTTAAAAGCTGAAGTTTTCATGAAAATGAAAAATTTGACAGATTGGTGTTTTCTGGTCGAGACCTTGTCCAATTTTGTTACACTTGGATCAAATGTCACAAAATACAAGACATAAAATGTTTTATTTAGGGATCATGATATAAAATATTTAAATAAAGCTTCATGCCGTAAATAAGGCTTCATTCATGAATCAATGAAGAAAGGAAGTGACATAACTAATTGTTCAAGTGATTCAAGGTTATGCGTAGCTGTTCAAGTGATCCAAGGTTATGAGTTGCCAAATGTTTTTTGCATTTCATTATTTTACCATTTTCAATTTAAAACCATCTGCATCAATGAAAGTGTTTTCTTTTCAATTAGTAGACAATTGCAACCATGGATCTGAACAAGGTTGAGTTTTTTGTGGTCAAGTCCATATATCGGAAACTATAAGCAATAGGTCTACGATATTTGGTAAATGGTATGATTTTTAGGTGAACATGTCCAACTGGTAGGTGTCATCTGACCTTGACCTCATTTTCTTGGTTCAGTAGTCAAGTTAATTTTGTGTTTTGGTCTTTTTTTCTAATACTATATGCAATACCGGTAGGTCAACTATGTTTGGTGAATGGAAATATTTTATGATGTACATGTTAGTCTTGCAAGTCTTATTTGACCTTGACCTCATTTTCACGGTTCATTTCTTAGTGTTAAGTTTTTGTTGAGCCTGCAACTTTTGTTGCAGAAAGCTCGACATAGGGATAGTGATCTGGCGGCGGCGTTAGCTAACTTCTTAAAAGGTTTATATTTTAGAAGGTGAAAGACCTGGATGCTTCATACTTTGTATATAGATGCCTCATGTTACGAAGTTTACATCAGTCACATGTCCAATGTCCTTGACCTCATTTTCATGGTTCAGTGTCCACTTGAAAAAAAAGTTAAGAATTTTTGTAATGTTGAATTCTCTCTTATTATAAGTAATAGGATAACTATATTTGGTATGTGCGTACCTTGCAAGGTCCTCATGCCTGTCACACAGTTTTCACTTGACTTTGACCTCATTTCATGGATCAGTGAACAAGGTTTAGTTTTGGTGGTCAAGTCAATATCTCAGATACTATAAGAAATAGGGCTAGTACATTTGGTGTATGGAAGGACTGAAAGGTGTACATGTCCAACTGGCAGGTGTTATCTGACCTTGACCTCATTTGCATGGTTCAGTGGTTATAGTTAAGTTTTTGTGTTTTGGTATGTTTTTCTCATACTTTATGCAATAGGTCTACTATATTTGTTGTATGGAATGATTGTAAGGTGTACATGTCTAGCGGGCAGATTTCATCTGACCTTGACCTCATTTTCATGGTTCAGTGGTTTAGTTAAGTTTTAAGTTTTTGTCTTTTTATCTAATATTATATGCCAAAGGTCAACTATATTTGGTGTATGGAAATATATTATGATCTATATGTCAGTCCCGCAGGTTTTATTTGACCATGACCTCAATTGCACTGTTCATTGCAGTGTTAAGTTTTTGTGTTTTGATCTATTTTTCTTCAACTATAAGTAATAGGTCAACTATATTTGTTGTATGGAAGCTTTGTTAGCTGTACATGTCTGCCTGGCATGGTTCATCTGACCTTGACCTCATTTTCATGGTTCATTGGTCTTTGTTTAGCTATCTTGGTTAATGTTAAGTTTATGTGACCGTTGTAATAAAGCTTTATACTTAGGACTATCAACATAATATCAATGATTAGTAAAGAAGGCGAGACATTTCAGTGTGTGCACTCTTATTTGTGTTTTGGTCTGTTTTTTCTTTAACTATAAACAATAGATCAAATCTATTTGTTGTATGGAAGGATTATTGGGTGTATTTATAAAAGCAATAAGTCAACTATATGTATTGCATATATTAATTGTAAGGTGAACATGTCTGTCTGGCATGGTTCATCTGACCTTGACCTCATTTTCATGGTTCATTGGTCAATGTTAAGGTTAAGACTGTTTCTTAAAAACTAATCAATAGGTCATCTATGTTTTTATATCTGACCTTGATCTCATTTTCTTGCACTCTTGTTTACATGGTTATCAATTTGCAGTGTAGTCAAACTTAGCTGAATACATAATAAATTGTTTATCCAAGCACCAACCTTTCATTTCCCAAATGTTATCTCACTTTTTCAAACTATATTGTTAACAAACTTGCTTTTATAATGCATTATGGGGTGCAGATATGAGGTCATTTATGTCCAAGGTAATTGCAATGTAGAACACTTTTTAGAGATCGGTTGGTTGAAAGCCAATGCCAGTCTAAAAATAAACTAAAATAAACTTTATACATTTCGAGTGATAAATCAGTTCATCACCAATATAGAGTGAATAATGCACATTAAGAACATAGATCTCCTGACTTGTAAGTAACTGTCCAGATTACAGTCACAGCAAAATATAAAACGGAATTAGGCAATTTTTTGGTTTCCCATTTTATCTTGAACCCTGTATGCAATCATTACCAGATTGTATTTGATAATGTCAATTGGAAAGACGGCTATTGATTTCAGGTCAAAGGTCAAGGTTGCAGCAACAATTATTGACATTTCATCAACACTATAAAAAAATACTCCATAAATTACACACCAAAAAAACTTTTATGCAGATCTGTAAAAGATTGCAGCTAGACATATGCACTCATATTGTCTCGCTTATTATGGCACCCTCAACGGAGTTGGGGTGACATATTGTTATTCTACGTTTCTTTTTATGGCACCCTCAACGGAGTTGGGGTGACGTATTGTTATTGTACGTTTCTTTTTTTCCTTATTATGGCACCCTCAACGGAGTTGGGGTGACATATTGTTATTGTTCGTTTCTTTTTTTTCTTATTTTTATTCTTCCACACATTTTGTCCACGCTATTTCTCGGAATTGGTCAGACCAATGTTGATGGAACTATACCATAATATGAACCTCCATGTGAAGTTGTGCAAGAGACATTGGAATGGTAAAAAATGGCCGCCGTTACCATGGAAACTGCAAAAATGAAAAAAAAATCCAAATTCTAAATCTTTTATTATAAGAGGCAACCTAATGAAACTTTATGTAAATGTTGGCAGTGGTGCCCTGAGGTACCAACAGGACTTAGCTTCTGCAAAATCTGTACCATTGCCATGGAAACTAGAGAAAAGTTTAACATTGAACCTATGGGAAAAAACATCAAACCAGCCTTTTCTAAAGGAATATAAGATCAAACTCAAAGAAACTTTATGTATATATAACATGGCATAAGTCGATATTGAAACTGTTGTTGGAATTTTCAGAATGGACACTGTTACCATGGAAACAGCAAAAATGTCCAAAAATCTCAAAATGCTCCAAACTAAATAAAACTCATTATAAATGACCAATGGCAAGTAAAGATTAGACTTTTGATTTCAGAATTTCCAAAATGGCCGCCATTGCCATGGAAACAACAAAAATTTCAAAATCTTCAAAATGCTCCAAAATTGAGGAAACTTAACAACAATGTTATTAAACATCTGTAGATGTGGTCTTTAACTTTGGAATTTTCAAACTGGCTGCAGTTTAGTGGCAATGTGGGAAGGGTGCCATCCGCTATTGCTTGCAATGGCAAATCTAGTTATGGCACCCTCAACGGATGTTGGGGTGACATATTGTTATTCTACGTTTCTTTTTTTTCTTATTATGTCACCCGATCGACAATGTCGGGTGACATATTGCTTTTCTTATTATGTCACCCGATCGACAATGTCGGGTGACATATTGCTTTTCCTCTGTTTCTTTTTCTGTATTATTATTATTCTTCCACCTATTTTGTCCGGCAGTTTTCTCGGAGCCAATGGAACCAATCTTAATGAAAGTTAACTATAATGAGGAACACAAAATTCCGGGTTGCAGTAGGTCTTAAAACCATAAAAATGGCTGCCGTTACCATGGAAACGGAACAATTTGTGAAAAATTCCAGTTTTTGGTATTAATGAATTATTTGGTGTTGCTTTAACTTAGAATCATTATATTTTGATACAATGTAGGTGCCGGGCATATACTGGTTTTGGATGATTTTGGCAATCATTGGAACTATCATGTTGCCATGGAAACTACACCAAAAATTTCCAAAATATCAAAATGCTCCAAATTTAATAAAACTCCACAGTAACGACGAGCAACATTGGTAGATGTGCAATTTGGCGTTGGAATTTCAAAAATGTCTGCCGTTACCATGGAAACAAGTCAAAAATGATAAAAATGCTTCAAAAACCTTAAAGTGGCATTTACTTTCTTAAAATGGTAGGTCAAATCCATTGAAACTTTGATGGTATGTTCCCTCCCATGTACCAATGTGGTATCTGCCATTAGAAATTTGGAATGGTATCTGTTACCATAGAAACCAGCCAAAATGTCAAAAATTTCAAAAATTTCAAAATACTCCAAAATTCATGAAACTTAATATATTTGTTGACTGTCAAGTCTGCATGAGACTTTTGAAGTTGTAATTTCCAAAATGGCCACCGTTGCCATGGAAACTGCAGAAATGTCAAATACTTTCAAAATGCTCCAAACTTAATGAAACTTAATATTATTGTTAACTGGCATGTATAGATGAGACTTTTGACTTCAGAATTTTCAAAATGGCTGCCGTTGCCATGGAAACAGAAGAAATGTGAAACTTTTGACAATGCTCAAAATGTACTGAAAATTTACAGAAAGATATATCGCAATGCGTTGATCTGCATTCACTGTTAAATTGTTTTCAAATGGCTGCCGCTTAGTGGCAATAGGGGAAGGGTGACATCCGCTATTGCTTGCAATGGCAATTCTAGTGTTTCTTTGTTATGGCACCCTCAACGGAGTTGGGGTGACATATTGTTATTGTTCGTTTCTTTTTTTTCTTATTTTTATTCTTCCACACATTTTGTCCACGCTATTTCTCGGAATTGGTCAGACCAATGTTGATGGAACTATACCATAATATGAACCTCCATGTGAAGTTGTGCAAGAGACATTGGAATGGTAAAAAATGGCCGCCGTTACCATGGAAACTGCAAAAATGAAAAAAAAAATCCAAATTCTAAATCTTTTATTATAAGAGCCAACCTAATGAAACTTTATGTAAATGTTGGCAGTGGTGCCCTGAGGTACCAACAGGACTTAGCTTCTGCAAAATCTGTACCATTGCCATGGAAACTGGAGAAAAGTTTAACATTGAACCTATGGGAAAAAACATCAAACCAGCCTTTTCTAAAGGAATATAAGATCAAACTCAAAGAAACTTTATGTATATATAACATGGCATAAGTCGATATTGAAACTGTTGTTGGAATTTTCAAAATGGACACTGTTACCATGGAAACAGCAAAAATGTCCAAAAATCTCAAAATGCTCCAAACTAAATAAAACTCATTATAAATGACCAATGGCAAGTAAAGATTAGACTTTTGATTTCAGAATTTCCAAAATGGCCGCCGTTGCCATGGAAACAACAAAAATTTCAAAATCTTCAAAATGCTCCAAAATTGAGGAAACTTAACAACAATGTTATTAAACATCTGTAGATGTGGTCTTTAACTTTGGAATTTTCAAACTGGCTGCAGTTTAGTGGCAATGTGGGAAGGGTGCCATCCGCTATTGCTTGCAATGGCAAATCTAGTTATGGCACCCTCAACGGAGTTGGGGTGACATATTGTTATTGTTCGTTTCTTTTTTTCTTATTATGGCACCCTCAACGGAGTTGGGGTGACGTATTGTTATTCTACGTTTCTTTTTTTTCTTATTATCATTTTTCTTCTTGCAACAAATTTTGTCCAGGTGATTTCTTGAAATCCAATGGACCAATGTTGATGGAACTCTTCTATAGTAAGGACCCCCATGTGCAGAGTTGCAGTAAGCATGGAATGGTTCAAGATGGCTACCGTTTCCATGGAAACAGAACAAATGTGAAAAAATCCTGTTTTTTGTTTTGGTGAACTGTTTGGATATGCTTTAACTCAGAAACATTATATTTTAATACAATGTAGGTGCCCACTATATACAGGTGTTGGATGATTTTGACATTCATTGGAACTACTATGTTGCCATGGAAACTACACCAAAAATTTCAAAAATATCAAAATGCTCAAAACTTAATGAAACTTCACAGTACAGTAACGATGAGCAACATTGGAAGATGTGGAATTTGGCTTTGGAATTTTCAAAATATCTGTTGTTACCTTGGAAACAATGCAAAAAGGTCAAAACTTTGAATTTTCACAGAACATTCCAGAACATCAATGTTAAATTTATTCTAGAGACATTAAATGGTATATGATAATGAAGGGAAAAAATTGCAGCGGGGGTTTGACTTTGGAATATTAAAAATGGCCGCCGTTACCATGGAAACAGCAAAAATATGAAAAACTTCAAAATGCTTTAAATTTAATGAAACTTATAACAAATGTTGCCTAGCTTATGAAGACTTGACTTTTGAGTTTGGAATTTTCAAAATGGCCGCCGTTGCCATGGAAACAGCAAAAATATCCAAAATTTCAAAATGCTTCAAACTTAATGAAACTTTGCAAAAATGTTACTAGACATCTGTAGATGCACTATTTGACTTTGGAATTTTCAAACTGGCTGCCGCTCACCTGGCAATGGGGGAAGGGTGCCATCCGTTATTGCTAGCAATTACAAATCTAGTTATGGCACCCTCAACGGAGTTGGGGTGACATATTGTTATTGTTCGTTTCTTTTTTTTCTTTTTATTATTATTATTTTTATTCTTCCACACATTTTGTCCATACTATTTCTCAGAACTGGTCATACCAATGTTGATGGAACTATACCATAATATGAACCGCCATGTTAAGTTGTGCAAGAGACAGTGGAATGGTAAAAAATGGCCGCCGTTACCATGGAAACAGAACAAATGTGAAAAAATCCAGTTTTTTGTTTTGGTGAACTATTTGGATACTATTTAACTCAGAATCATTATATTTTAATACAATGTAGGTGCCCACTATATACAGGTTCTGGATGATTTTGGCACTCATTGGAACTACAATGTTGCCATGGAAACTACTCCAAAAAAATCAAAAATCTAAAAATGTTCCAAACTTAATGAAACTTCACAGTAACGATGAGCAACATTGGAAGATGTGGAATTTGGCGTTGGAATTTCCAAAATCGCTGTTGTTACCATGGAAACAATGCAAAAAGGTCAAAACTTTGAATTTTCACAGAACATTCTAGAACATCAATGTTTAATTTATTCTAGAGACATTAAATGGTATATGATTGTGGAGGGAAAAAATTGCAGCGGGGGTTTGACTTTGGAATATTCAAAATGGCCGCCGTTACCATGGAAACAGCAAAAATACGAAAAACTTCAAAATGCTTCAAATTTATTGAAATTTAAAACAAATGTTGCTCAGCTAATGTAGACTTGATTTTTGAGTTTGGAATTTCCAAAATGGCCGCCGTAACCATGGCTACCGCTCACCTGGCAATAGGGGAAGGGTGCCATCCGCTATTGCTTGCAATGGCAAATCTAGTTATTCTTATTATTATATTTATTCTTCCACACTTTTTTGTCCATTCTATTTCTCGGAATTGGCTTGAACAATATTGATGGAACTATACCATAATGTAGACCACCACATTCTATAGTGCAGTGGGGTATGGCACCATCAAGATGGCTGCCGTTGCCATGGAAACGAAACAAATGTGAAAAAATCCAGTGTTTTGTTTTGGTGAACTCTTTGGATATGCTTGAACTCAGAATCATTATATTTTGATACAATGTAGGTGCCCACTATATACAGGTGTTGGATGATTTTGGCACTCATTGGAACTACTATGTTGCCATGGAAACTACTCTAAAAATTTCAAAAATCTCAAAATGTTCCAAACTTAATGAAACTTCACAGTAACGATGAGCAACATTGGAAGATGTGGAATTTGGCGTTGGAATTTCCAAAATATCTGTTGTTACCATGGAAATAATGCAAAAAGGTAAAAACTTTGAATTTTCACAGAACATTCCAGAACATCAATGTTAAATTTATTCTAGAGACATTAAATGGTATATGATTATGGAGGAAAAAAATTGCAGCGGGGGTTTGACTTTGGAATATTCAAAATGGCCGCCGTTACCATGGGAACAGCAAAATTATGAAAACCTTCAAAATGCTTTAAATTTAATGAAACTTATAACAAATTTAGCCTAGCTAATGTAGACTTAACTTTTGAGTTTCGAATTTTCAAAATGGCCTCCGTTGCCATGGAAACAGCAATAATTTTCTAAATGGCTGCCGCTAGCCTGGCAATGGGGAAAGGGTGCCATCCGCTATTGCTTGCAATGGCAAATCTAGTTATGGCACCCTCAACGGAGTTGGGGTGACATATTGTTATTCTACGTTTCTTTTTTTTCTTATTATGTCACCCGATCGACAATGTCGGGTGACATATTGCTTTTCTTATGTTTCTTTGTTATTATTATTATTCTTCCACCTTTTTTTGTCCGACAGGTTTTTTGGAGTAAAATGGAACCAATCTTAATGATAATTCACTATAAGGAGGAACACAAAATTTCGGGTTGCAGTAGGGTCTAAGACCATAAAAAATGGCTGCCGTTTCCATGGAAACGGAACAATTGTGAAAAATTCCAGTTTTTGGTTTTGTGAATAATTTAGAGATGCTTAAACTCAGAATCATCATATTTTATCACAATGTAGGTGCCAGCCATATATTGGTTTTGGATGATATTGGCAATCATTGGAACCACTATGTTGCCATGGAAACTACCCCAAAAATTTCAAAAATTTCAAAATGCTCCAAATTTTTTGAAACTTCATAGTAACGATGAGCAACTTTGGTAGATGCGTAATTTGGCTTTGGAATTTCCAAAATGTCTGCCGTTACCATGGAAACAGTGCATAAGTGTCAAAATGCTCTAAAAACCTCAGGGTTTGGTAAATAATTTTGGTATGCTAGAACTTGAAATCATCAAATTTTTACACAATATACTTCTCCACTATATACAGCTTTTGAATGATTTTGACAATCATTGGAACTCTTCTGTTACCATGGATACAGGACCAAATATTTCAAAAATCAAAATGCTCCTAAATTGATCAAACTTAATATGATTGTTGACTGGCAAGTCTGGATGATACTTTTGACTTTGGAATTTCCAAAATGGCCACCGTTGCCATGGAAACTGCAAAAAAGTCAAAAATTCTCTAAATGCTTTGAACTTAATGAAACTTGATATTATTGTTAACTGGCAAGTAAAGATGAGACTTTTGACTTCAAATTTTTCAAAATGGCTGCCGTTTCCATGGAAACAGCAGAATTGTGAAATTTTTTAGAATGCTCTCAATGTACTGAAAATTTACAGAAAGATGTATTGCCATGCATATATGTGCATTCACTGTTGAACAATTTTGAAATGGCTGCCGCTTAGTGGCAATTGGGGGAAGGGTGACATCCGCTATTGCTTGCAATGGCAATTCTAGTTATGTCACCCTGACTGAGGTCGGGTGACATATTGTTATTGTACGATTCTTTTTTTTATTATTATTCCACACTTTTTTGTCCAGACTATTTCTGAGAATAGGATGGACCAATTGTTATGGAACTTTACCAAAATGTTAAAGACCATGTGCAGAAGTGCAGTCGAGGGTTGGCATATCCAACATGGCTGCCGTTGTCAAGGAAACAGAAAGAATGTAAAAATGTAATAGAACATTCTAGAACATTGGTGTTAAAGTAAATCTACGACCATTAAATGTTATATAATGGTATTATATTATGGCGAGCACAATATAAAGCAGCAGTATGACTTTGGAATTTTCAAATGTTGCCATGGAAACTGTGCAAAAAAAGCAAAATTTTGAAAATTCTTCAAATCTGTATGAAACGTTACAGAAATGTTAACTTGTTAATCTAGATGCGGCTTTCAACTTTGGAATTTCCAAAATGGCTGCCGTTACCATGGCTGCTGTTTAGTGGCAATTGGTGGACCAGGGTGACATCCGCTATTGCTTGCAATGGCAATTCTAGTTATGGCACCCTCAACGGAGTTGGGGTGACGTATTGTTATTCTACGTTTCTTTTTTTTCTTATTTTTATTATTCTTCCACACATTTTGTCCATCGTGTTTCTAAGAATTGAGTGATCCAATAATGTTGAAACTATAACATAATGAGGACCCCCATGTGAAGTTGTGCATCTGACTCTGGAATTTTTTTAAATGGCCGCCGTTTCCATGGAAACTGCAAAAAAGTGAAAAATTTTCAGAATTCTAAATCTTTCATTATAAGACCTAGCTGGATGAAACTTTATGGAAATGTTCCTTAGTATGCCTAGATGTCAAGACATTATTTAGAAATTCCAAAATGGACGCCATTGTCATGGAAACAGGGTTTATGTTTAACATTGAGCCTATGGACAAATACATAAAAGCTGCATTTTCTTTAAGAATATTGCATAGAGATCAATGAAACTGTATTGATATATAACATGACATATGGCAATGAGATACCTGCTTTTAGAATTTAGGAATTATCTACTGTAACCATGGAAACAGTAGAAATATCAAAAAATTCAAAAAATTCAAAATGCTGCAAACTAGATGAAACTTTACAGAAATGATAACTGGCATGGGCAGAATTTCATTTTGGAGTTAGAAATTTCAAAATGGCCGCCGTAACCATGGAAATGACTAAAATGTGAAAAATTTCAAAATGCTCCAAACTTAATAAAACTTTACAAAAATCATAATTTCCATGTGTAGATACGCTCTTTGACTTTGGAAATTTTAAAATGGATGCCTTTATCCTGGCAATTGGGGGGGGGGGGGGGGGGGGGGGCTAGGGTGCCATCCGTTATTGCTAGCAATTACAAATCTAGTTTTTATTATTTTTATTCTTCCACACTTTTTGTCCAAGACAGTTCTCGGAATTGGATGGACCAATCTTGATGGTACTATGCTATAATGTTGTCCACCATGTAAAGTTGTGCACCTGACTTTGGAATGTGCAAGATGGCCGCGGTTACCATGGAAACTAAAAAAATGTAAAAGAAAATCAAAATTCTAACTCTTTCGTTATAAGAGCCAACCTTATGAAACTTTGTGCAAATGTTGGTGGTGGGGCCCCGAGGTACCAACAATACTTAGAAATTCAGAAATGGCTGCCATTGCCATGGAAACAGGCGAAATGTTTAACAAAGAACATTCCAGAACATCAATGTTAAATTTATTCTAGAGACATTTTATTTTAAATGATGGTATATAATTATGGTGAGAACAAATTGCAGCAGCAGGTTGACTTTGGAATTTTCAAAATGGCCGCCGTTACCATGGAAACAGCAAAAATACAACAAACTTCAAATTGCTTCAAATTTATTGTAACTTATAACAAATGTTGCTTAGCTAATGTAAACTTGACTTTTGAGTTTGGAATTTCCAAAATGGCCGCCGTTACCATGGCTACCGCTCACCTGGCAATAGGGGAAGGGTGCCATCCGCTATTGCTTGCAATCGCAAATCTAGTTATTTTTATTATTCTTCCACACATTTTGTCCATCGTGTTTCTAAGAATTGAGTGATCCAATGTTGTTGGAACTATAACATAATGAGGACCCCCATTTGAAGTTGTGCACCTTGCTATGGAATGGTAAAAGATGGCCGCCGTTTCCATGGAAACAGCACAAATGCGAAAAAAATCAAAGTGGTCCAAACTGGAAGAAACTCCACAGGAATGTTAACTGGCATGTGCTGATTTCCAGTTTGACTTTGGAATTTTCAAAATGGCTGCCGTTACCATGGAAACAGCTAAAATATCAAAAATTCTAACTCTTTCGTTATAAGATCCAACTGGATGAAACTTTATCAAAATGTTCTCCAGTAAGCCAAGATGTCAAGACAATATTTGGATCGTTCAAAATGGCCGCCGTTGTCATGGAAACTAGGGCCAAGTTTTGCATTGACCCTATGGAAAAATGCATAAAATCTGCATTTTCTCAAAGAGTAGTGCATCAAAGTAAATGAAACTGTACTGACATATAACATGACATGTGGCAAAGAGATGTACGCTTTTAGAATTTTGGAATTATCTACTGTAACCATGGTTGCAGCACAAATGTTCAAAATTTCCAAAAAAAATTAAGTACTGCAAACTGGATGAAACTTTACAAGAATAGTGAGTGGCATGTGCGGAGTTGCATTTTGAAGTTGGAATTTCCAAAATGGCCGCCGTAACCATGGAAACAGCAAAATTGTCCAAAATTTCAAAATGCTCCAAACTCAATAAAATTTTGCAAAAATGATAATTTGCAAGTGTAGATGCACTCTTTGACTTTGGAATTTCCAAAATGGCTGCTGCTCGCCTGGCAATGGGGGGGGGGGGGGGGACGAGGGTGCCATCCGTTATTGCTAGCAATTACAAATCTAGTTATGGCACCCTCAACGGAGTTGGGGTGACATATTGTTATTGTTCGTTTCTTTTTTTTCTTTTTATTATGTCACCCTGACGGAGGTCGGGTGACATATTGTTATTGTACGATTCTTTTTTTCTTATTATTCTTATTCCGCACTTTTTGTCCAGCTTAGTTCTTGGAACTGAATGGACCAATGTTGATGGAACTATAACATAATGTTAATCACCATGTGTAGTTTTGCATCTGACTTTGGAATTAAAAAAATGGCTGCCATTGCCATGGAAACAGCAAAAATGTGAAAAATAGAAATGTGTTCCAATTTATATGAAACTTCTATGATATTAAGAGACTCATGCACACTTGAACATGGAACATTTTTTTTTCAACTGGGGGGTCTCTAGACATAATTTGAGGGGGGTGAATTTTTCATGGAACATTCCAGAACATAACTGTTAAATTTATTCTTGAGACATTAAATGGTATATGATGGTATATAAATATGGAGAGAACAATTTGCAGCAGAAGTTAGACTTTGGAATTTTCAAAATGGCCGCCGTTACCATGGGAACAGCAAAAATATGAAAAACTCAAAAATGCTTCAAATTTAATGAAACTTAAAACAAATGTTGCCTAGCTAATGTAGACTCGAGTTTTGAGTTTGGAATTTTCAAAATGGCCGCCGTTGCCATGGAAACGGCACAATTGTTGAAAACAGAAAAACGTACATAAAGCTATGAAAACTGACAGAAAGATCTTTTGTTATGGATATATCTGCATTTACTGATGGAACATTTCGAAATGGCTGCCGTTTAGTAGCAATTGGGGAACCAGGGTGACATCCGCTATTGCTTGCAATGGCAATTCTAGTTATTATTATTTTTATTCTTCCACACATTTTGTCCATACTATTTCTCAGAACTGGTCATACCAATGTTGATGGAACTATACCATAATATGAACCGCCATGTTAAGTTGTGCAAGAGACAGTGGAATGGTAAAAAATGGCCGCCGTTACCATGGAAACAGAACAAATGTGAAAAAATCCAGTTTTTTGTTTTGGTGAACTATTTGGATACTATTTAACTCAGAATCATTATATTTTAATACAATGTAGGTGCCCACTATATACAGGTTCTGGATGATTTTGGCACTCATTGGAACTACAATGTTGCCATGGAAACTACTCCAAAAAAATCAAAAATCTAAAAATGTTCCAAACTTAATGAAACTTCACAGTAACGATGAGCAACATTGGAAGATGTGGAATTTGGCGTTGGAATTTCCAAAATCGCTGTTGTTACCATGGAAACAATGCAAAAAGGTCAAAACTTTGAATTTTCACAGAACATTCTAGAACATCAATGTTTAATTTATTCTAGAGACATTAAATGGTATATGATTGTGGAGGGAAAAAATTGCAGCGGGGGTTTGACTTTGGAATATTCAAAATGGCCGCCGTTACCATGGAAACAGCAAAAATACGAAAAACTTCAAAATGCTTCAAATTTATTGAAATTTAAAACAAATGTTGCTCAGCTAATGTAGACTTGATTTTTGAGTTTGGAATTTCCAAAATGGCCGCCGTAACCATGGCTACCGCTCACCTGGCAATAGGGGAAGGGTGCCATCCGCTATTGCTTGCAATGGCAAATCTAGTTTTTATTATTCTTCTTCAACACTTTTTGTCCACACAGTTTCTCGGAATTGTATGGACCAATGTTGATGGAACTATACCATAATGTGGACCAGCATATGAAGTTGTGCACCTGACTTTGGAATGGTCAAGATGGCTGCCGTTTCCATGGAAACTGCAAAAATCCGAAAATATTCAAAGTGTTCCAAACTGGAAGAAACTCCATAGGAATGGTAACTGGCATGAGATGATTTGCAGTTTGACTTTGGAATTTCCAAAATGGCTGCCGTTACCATGGAAACAGCTCAAATATCAAAAATGCTAACTCTTTCATTATAACATCTAGCTGAATGAAACTTTATGAAAATGTGACCCAGTACGCCAAGATGTCAAAACAATATTTGGATAGTTCAAAATGGCCGCCGTTGTCATGGAAACTAGAGCCAAGTTTTGCATTGACCCTATGGAAAAATGCATAAAATCAGCATTTTCTCAGAGAATAGTGCAGCAAAGAAAATGAAACTGTATTGATATATAACATGACATGTGACAATGAGATGTCTGCTTTTAGAATTTTGGAATTATCTACTGTAACCATGGTTGCAGCACAAATGTTCAAAATTTCCAAAAAAAATAAAGTGCTGCAAACTGGATGAAACTTTACAGAAATAGTGGCTGACATGAGCGGAGTTGCATTTTGAAGTTGGAATTTCCAAAATGGCCGCCGTAACCATGGAAACAACAAAATTGTCCAAAATTTCAAATGCTCCAAACTTTATGAAATTTTACAAAAATGATGATTTGCATGTGTAGATATACTCTATGACTTTGGAATTTTCAAAATGGCTGCCGCTCGCCTGGCAATGGGGGGACAAGGGTGCCATCCGTTATTGCTAGCAATTACAAATCTAGTTATGTCACCCTGACGGAGGTCGGGTGACATATTGTTATTGTACGATTCTTTTTTTATGGCACCCTCAACGGAGTTGGGGTGACATATTGTTATTGTTCGTTTCTTTTTTTCTTATTATTATATTTATTCTTCCACACTTTTTTGTCCATGCTATTTCTCGGAATTGGCCTGAACAATATTGATGGAACTATACCATAATGTAGACAAGAACATTCTATAGTGCAGTGGGGTATGGCACCGTCAAGATGGCTGCGGTTACCATGGAAACGAAACAAATGTGAAAAAATCCAGTTTTTTGTTTTGGTGAACTATTTGGATACTATTTAACTCAGAATCATTATATTTTAATACAATGTAGGTGCCAACTATATACAGGTATTGGATGATTTTGGCACTCATTGGAACTACTATGTTGCCATGGAAACTACTCCAAAAAATTCAAAAATCCCAAAATGTTCCAAACTTCATGAAACTTCACAGTAACGATGAGCAACATTGGAAGATGTGGAATTTGGCGTTGGAATTTTCAAAATATCTGTTGTTACCATGGAAACAATGCAAAAAGGTCAAAACTTTGAATTTTCACAGAACATTCTAGAACATCAATGTTTAATTTATTCTAGAGACATTAAATGGTATATGATTGTGGAGGGAAAAAAATGCAGCGGGGGTTTGACTTTGGAATATTCAAAATGGCCGCCGTTACCATGGAAACAGCAAAAATACAAAAAAAATGCAAAATGCTTCAAATCTATTGAAACTTATAACAAATGTTGCTCAGCTAATGTAGACTTGACTTTTGAGTTTGGAATTTCCAAAATGGCCGCCGTTACTATGGTTACCGCTCACCTGGCAATAGGGGAAGGGTGCCATCCGCTATTGCTTGCAATCGCAAATCTAGTTCTTATTATTCTTATTCCGCACTTTTTGTCCAGCTTAGTTCTTGGAACTGAATGGACCAATGTTGATGGAACTTTAACATAATGTTAATCACCATGTGTAGTTTTGCATCTGACTCTGGAATTAAAAAAATGGCTGCCATTGCCATGGAAACAGCAAAAATGTGAAAAATAGAAATGTGTTCAAATTTATATGAAACTTCTATGATATAAAGAGACTCATGCACACTTCAACATGGTACATTTTTTTTTTCAACTGGGGGGTCACTAGACATAATTTGAGGGGGGTGAATTTTTTATGGAACATTCCAGAACATAAGTGTTTAATTTATTCTTGAGACATTAAATCGTATATGATGGTATATAATTATAAAGAGAACAATTTGCAGCAGAAGTTAGACTTTGGAAATTTCAAAATGGCCGCCGTTACCATGGAAACAGCAAAAATATGAAAAACTCCAAAATGCTTTAAATTTAATGAAACTTAAAACAAATGTTGCCTAGCTAATGTAGACTTGACTTTTAAGTTTGAAATTTCCAAAATGGCCGCCGTTGCCATGGAAACGGCACAATTGTTGAAAACAGAAAAACGTACATAAAGCTATGAAAACTGACAGAAAGATCTTTTGTTATGGATATATCTGCATTTACTGATGGAACATTTGGAAATGGCTGCCGTTTAGTGGCAATTGGGGAACCAGGGTGACATCCGCTATTGCTTGCAATGGCAATTCTAGTTTTTTTTATTTTTTTTCTTGCAACAAATTTTGTCCAGGTGATTTCTCGAAATCCAATGGACCAATGTTGATGGAACTCTACTATAGTAAGGACCCCCAAATGCAGAGTTGCAGCAAGCATGGAATGGTTCAAGATGGCTACCGTTTCCATGGAAACAGAACAAATGTGAAAAAATCCAGTTTTTGGTTTTGGTGAACTCTTTGGATAGGCTTTAACTCAGAATCATTATATTTTAATACAATGTAGGTGCCCACTATATACAGGTTTTGGATGATTTTGGCTCTCATTGGAACTACTCTGTTGCCATGGAAACTACACCAAAAATTCCAAAAATCTGAAAGTGCTCCAAATTTCATGAAACTTCACAGTAACGATGAGCAACATTAGAAGATGTGGCATTTGGAGTTGGAATTTCCAAAATATTTGTTGTTACCATGAAAACAATGCAAAAAGGTCAAAACTTTGAATTTTCACAGAACATTCCAGAACATCAATGTTAAATTTATTCTAGAGACATTAAATGGTATATGATGGTCTATATGATTATGGAGGGAAAAATAGCAGCGGGGGTTTGACTTTGGAATATTCAAAATGGCAGCCGTTACCATGGGAACAGCAAAATTATGAAAAACTTCAAAATGCTTGAAATTAAATGAAACTTATAACAAATTTTGCCTAGCTTATGTAGACTTGACTTTTGAGTTTGAAATTTTTCAAAATGGCCGCCGTTGCCATGGAAACAGCAAAAATTTCTAAATGGCTGCCGCTGGCCTGGCAATGGGGAAAGGGTGCCATCCGCTATTGCTTGCAATGGCAAATCTAGTTCTTTGTTCTTTTGAGTAATTAATACAACTATATTTTGGTAAATAGAGTCATTGTCTAATCATGCAGGGTTCGTTTGTCTTTGACTCATGCTATGTCACAATCTAAGATACTACAAGCGACAGGTACTCTATGAATGATTTATTATTGAGGTATTTATTTAGCCATCGGGGGGCCACGGCCTCCCCCTTACTTGGGGAATATTTGGTTGATTATATAGGGAATCAGTGGATCGAGCCCCCACTTTACAATAAGTTTTTGATCAGCCACTGCAAGCCATTACTAGACATAGACTTCTGGTATTAATTGTGTGGAAAACAAAATGGCCTGAAACGGTGTCTTATATAAGTCATATATGGAATTGAATTCCTTGATTCGTCGTTTTTAAGTTTTGAACAAATTAGACCTGTTATTTTAGTAGTATAGATGTTTAAGGGAAAGATTGATTGTACTTTACTGCGACAATGGTGTAGGAGCATTGGGGATGAAAATTTCACCCCCTCTGTTTAGCCACAAATAATTTGGCGAGGGACATTTGAGGGCATTGAAGACATTTTAGCGGGGAAAAAATGACATTTTAGCGCAAAAGTATAACCCATTTTAGCGCAAGATTTTAAACCCATTTTAAGCGAAAATTATAGAATGAAATTCGAAACAGTGTGGCTGTGGCCATTGATTGACACATTAAATTCATCCATTGACTGGGACAATTTAGGTGAACGTTTGTATGTAACGACCACTGCTCATTATGTACTTTTTAAAGACACTTAAACTATGGGGTCACCAAAGGTTCTCAACACCTTAATAAAGTAATTCGAAAAATTAATCAGAAATAACACGATGTTTTGATTTATATCAAATATATAAATCAAAACATAAAGGTTATTCCTGATTAATTTTTCGAATAATTTTATAATTAAAGGCGTTAAGAAACCTTTGGTGACTCAACAGTTTAAATGTCTATCGTAGGTGCGTCGTGAACAGTGGTCGTTATAGACAAACGTTCACGTAAATTGTCACAGTCAATGGATGAATTTAATGTGCCAATCAATGGCCACAGCCATACTATTTTGAATTTCATTCTAATTATCAATGCCCATTTTAGCGCAATTTGTATAACCCATTTTATAATATTTTTTTCATAAAATAGAACCAAGAAAGCACAATAAAATCATAAAATGTTAAAAGTTACTTCTACCCTGGACTGTTTATCGTAGATAACATACGTGATATACCCCTGTACAATACTTTTCATAAAATTACAGTACATGTAGGGACTGTTCTTTCTCTTTATCTTGTCTAGATGGTGGTGCACATTTGTCTATTATACTTTTTATGTTAATGCCCCACCTACGATAGTAGAGGGGCATTATGTTTTCTGGTCTGTGCGTCTGTCTGTCCGTTGTACCGTTCGTCCGTCTGTCCCGCTTTAGGTTAAAGTTTTTGGTCAAGGTAGTTTTTAATGAAGCTGAAGTCCAATCAACTTGAAACTTACTACACTTGTTGCTTATGATATGATCTTTCTAATTTTAAAGCCAAAGTAGACTTTTGACCCCAATTTCACGGTCCATCGAACATAAAAAATGAAATTGGGAGTTGCAGGTTAAAGTTTTCGGTTAAGGTAGTTTTCGACGAAGTTGAAGTCCAAGCAACTTGAAACTTAGTACACATGTTTCCTATGATATGATCTTTCTAATTTTAATGCCAAATTAGACTTTGTACCCAATTTCACAGTCCATTGAACATGGAAAATGATAGTGCGAGTGGGTCATCCGTGTATTTAGGACACATTCTTGTTATATATGTAATTGTTTGCAATTTGACATGATAGTATCAAGAAAACGTAATAACTGTTGACAACTATACAATTTCTCATTGTAATGGGAATGGAACGAATCTGGACCATTATTTGTTCGCTGTGAACTACATGGAACTGTTTATGGTTTTGATAAGGTAAATGCTATTCAACCAGGCAAGTTTTCGCTAAAATTAGGATAGCTAGATTATCATGAAGTTCCATACCAAGCATATACAGATGCCCGGCTTATAGCAGTCTGTCATATGTCCGTAATTGTCATGGACCTCAAATTATGTTTCAGCGACTGCTTGCAAAAGTGATCAAGTGTATTTCTCACTCAATGTGAGTAGTTGATTATCAATATTTGGTATGTGGGTTCCTTACAAGGTTTAAATGTCCGTCAGGCTATTTATTCTGACCTCGACCTCATTTCACGGATCAGTGATCACTATCAAAGTTACGTACGTGATTAAGTCCATTTCTCAAATATTGTAAGACATAAACCTAGCATTTCCCCCTTATCCGTTAAGGTTTATATCCTGAGGCTATTGATATTAACCGGAGTGTTCATGCTGAAAATGTTTCACCTGCTTTACTATCCAGGATTGATTTTTTGTTGATAGTCCAACAAGTACCACATAAACTTAACAATATCAATGATTTATAAAAATGATGTCAAGGTCAGATTAATCAACACAGATAGACATACACACCCTACAGTTATTACATACACCAAATATAGTTTATCTATTGGTAATAGAATACAAGAAACAGACAAACCACGAAATCTTAAATTTGACAAATGAACCGTAGAATGGGATCACGGTCAGATGTAACCTTACAGACTGACATGTACACGGTCAGATGTAACCTTACAGACTGACATGTACACGGTCAGATGTAACCTTACAGACTGACATGTACACGGTCAGATGTAACCTTACAGACTGACATGTACACCTTAAAATAATTTCATAAAGCCATTTCAGTCTGTTGTATCTCGTTAGCCTGGAAGAACATTTTTTTCATAGCCGAAAAGATAAAGAAAACAGTTTTAATTTTGACATTCAATTATTTCTTAAAAACTATAAAAAGTGTAGATAAGATCGTCCTTATTTGATTTGTATATCTAGGATACGATGTCTTCTCATGTAAGTGCATGTACTTTTAGTTGCAGAGCTTTATCTTCTTAAAATCAAATTTTACTTTCATTTTCGTAATTTGAACTGGTTAAGAAGATATTATTTGAAATTAGATTTAAAAATGCTATTTTAGAACTTCAAATCACCAAAAATGTATCCAATTGAACGTAAATGGTTCCTCTTATTTGATTATTAGCGATTTTCTGAAGTCTTTACACAGACAGCTGATACATTATCCTTTGTTTGTTCGTACCTCTCTTAAATCTTCCTGTTAAATTTCAAAACGCAATAAGGTGGCGAAGTTGTAAACCAATCCTTGTAGATCTTGGCTAAAGCAAATTGAAAATCATCTGTTTAAACGAACAAATTTAATATAAGAAGATTACAAGACAGTAACCACAGCATTAAGTGGAAACCAGTTAATAATCCGTTTAACTTGGAACAAATTTCCATATTATACCACTTTTTACCAGGAAATCGATGCTATAATTAAATGTCATCTGTGTTACGTTGATAGTCCCAGAAATTTCTTGTCCTTTTTGAAAGATAGAAGTTGAGAATATTGAAGAATTAAGTGATTTGTGTTGAAGACGACCAACAAATATTGACAGAATCGTCATGTCTTAATTCTATATTGCTAATTAAATATTAAAGTTGGATTCCAAACCAAAATAGTTATTGGCTGAAGAAAGTTGCTAGAGGTAAGTTGTAAGAATTTTCTCACCTTCATTTTAAGCTTGAGTATTGATAAATAATTTACTTCAATTTGACTTCTTGTTTCAGTTTCCGATTAAGATAATAAAGAGAAAAGCTAAATAGATAAATAACTATATAAATATAAACAAAATTTTTTTTTTTAATTTTTTTTTTATGAAAACTTTAAATGCAATAACCCCATGTAGAATAACACGTTATGATCAGACCCCCCCCCCCCCAAAAAAAAAAAACAAAAATCATTTAAAAACGGCGAAAAAAAAAAAAACATAATGGGATATCTTTTATACTGGTTCTTTATACATAATGTTCAAAATAAAAAAAATAATGCAACTTTTATTGAAACGGATTGTTAACTGGTTTCTACTTGATGCTGTCGTCTATATTAAAAGGGGGATGTTAAGATCTCAAATATTAGCCCCGCCTCATGTTCACCAGCGAGACTTTCCCCAGTTCGGAACCTCGTTGTTGGGGTCTTTTCTTTGCTAATATGATGTGGATGGCATATTTTTTCCTTTGTCTCAGTTAGTAAATTTTCAGATTCTGAGAGATTTAGGCAGTAACCAGGGGCTATGGATTTTTTTGGAAAAAAAGTTTGCTTCCACTTTTTGGAGAAAAAATAATTTGGGTCCTGAGTAAAAAAAATGTTTGTTTCACCCTCAGCTGCCACTATATGTCCAACTTGACAAATTTTGTATACATATTTATACACTGACTGTTTATGACGTCTTTTCACTAAATCCATTGGATGTTGGATGTGTTCTGATTGCTAATTTAGTCTTAGATGCATATTTTTTTTTTATTAGTTGTTAGTGGCTTTGAACTAGCTGTCAGTAACTGCGAGTACTCTCAGATCTGTTCTTAGTGTCTTTTTGTTGTTGGGATGCATACATACCCGGCCACGGCCACTTGTATTTGTATTGTTATCCATCTGATGAGTTAATATAAAGAAAGAAGATGTGGTATGATTGCCAATGAGACAAAACTCCACAAGAGACCAAAATGAAAGATTGTCGTTTGTTTATGTGTTACACATTTGTTTTTCGTTTATTTTTAGTTCACAAATTAGGCCGTTAGTTTTCTCGTTTGAATTGTTATAGATTGTCATTTCAAGGCCTTTTATGGCTGACTATGCAGTATGGGCTTTTGCTCATTGTTGAAGGCCGTATGGTGACCTATAGCTGTTAATTTCATTGTCATGTGATCTCTTGTGGAGAATTGTCTCATTGGCAATCATACCACATCAATGTCACCTGGTATTGTACTAGATTAAAGATCCTGCATACAAGTATAAACAACACAGACTTTAAAATTAATATATACACTGTACTCATAAAAAAAATAGATTGTAGAGATCAAGTAATATTAAAAGTTAGATAATCATTTGGAACTAGTAGGTTATCTCAATCAATGAATGTTATGGCATATGCATTGCAAAAAAACACAAAATCAATGTACCAGATCAATTACCCTGCCTATAAGTATAGACAACACATACTTTAAAATTAATATAATATATTCATCAAATATATATTAAGTAAATTAATTAAAATTAAAAGTTAGAGAATCCTTTGAACTTTTAGGTGTGACAAATAAAAACGCAGATTTTTTTTCTTATGAAGTATTTCATAAAGAATATAGATGTCTATTAGTCAATCAGGATCGCTTATCTTGTAATATTTAAAAGGAATTATAAATATTTAATGCATTAACATAAAAATACAAGCCTCATCCTATTTAAAGAAACAGTAATAAAATTAACCAAAATGTACATTAAAAATAAAATGTTCATTATTATGGAAACAGTGGTTGAATGCCAACTAACATCCATAAAAAAGACGAACTGCGTCATTTACGAATATTGATACTGACAAGGTGAGTACTGATTAGGTAGGAAATATACCAGTCTATGAAAAAAAACTGAATCAAAATAGTACTCTAACGGTTCTGATTTTTTTTAATTACAGTGCAGCAAACATAAGCACTGTTACAGTGCTAAAAATACGCTATATTACAGTACTGAAGAAATCCATACTAAACAGAAAAAAATAGATATTTATAATACAAATATAAGTATAAAATTCAGCACCAAATAATTTACCCAAAGTATAGCATTGCAATTGTATCATGTATCAGTACTGATTATCATCTACAAGAAAAGTGCAATAAAAGCGTGAGTACTTGTTAGTGAACAATTATTATACTTACACTAGTAATAGTCATTGTTCTTTCAGATTTTATAATACACAAAAAAGTGAAATAACTAAAATATCGAACTCCGAGAAAAAATAAAATAAACGGAAAGTCACTAAGCAAATGACAAAATCAAAAGCCCAAACACATCAAACAGATGGATAACAACTGTCATATTCCTGACTTGGTTCACTTCCTATGTACAGTACAATTTACACGAGTGTGCTTGAAAAGGAAAAAAAAATAATCTTATCCTTTTATTGGAACTAAACTTTTTCAAAGAGTTGACTTGAGTATATTAATATGATGACACAGACTTCTTCCGTCCTGCAGTTACACCCGTGTCCGATTAGCTGTGCGGGATGTATAGATTCAAAGCCACGTCAGGTCGGAACTGATGTAACATCCAATCCCTCTTGCATTAATGTCCGATTATCTGAGCGGGATGTATAGATACACACCAACGTCAGGTAGGATCTAATGTAACATCCGATGCCTCTTACAGGAATGTTAGATTAAAAGATTAGCTGAGCGGGATGTATAGATACGCAGCCACGTCAGGTCGGAACTGATGAAACATCCGATGCCTCTTTCAGGAATGTTAGATTAGCTGAGTGGGATATATAGATACACCGCCACGTCAGGTCGGAACTGATACATGTAATATCCGATGCGTTTTGTAAGAATGTTAGATTAGCTGTGTGGGATGTATAGATACACAGCCACGTCAGGTCGGAACTGATGTAACATCCGATGCCTCTTGCAGGAATGTTAGATTACCTGTGCGGGATGTGTAGATACACAGCCACGTCATGTCTGAACTGATACATGAATGTCCAAGGCCTCTTGCAGGAATGTTAGATTAACTGTACGGGATGTATAGATACACCGCCACGTCGGGTCAGAACTAATGTAACAGCTGATGCCTCTTGCAGGAATGTCACACATTGAATATCATTTACATCGACTCTTTGCGGGTCCACTGAAGATCGGAAGGAAAACTTCCTGCTAATTTTAATGTCCTCTTATCTTAGGATTCTTGCGTATGATTTCAACGACACAAGTATTCAGGAATAAACCCATAACAAATAAACACATTTCTGTATCGTATCAAACTCTACACTTGTATTTATTGTTGACTTTGACTGCTTATGCTTTAAGCAGCAGATGTGTGTAAACTGACTTGAGAGGTTTTCTGTAAAGACTCATAAAAGAGTTTTGAAAGATTTTTTTTTGTGACGGCCTCTCTTCTAAAGGTTTACTGACGGGCGTACGAACGAATTCCGTGAACACATAATTTATATGTCCTATTACCCAGTAAAGTGTTGGACTATAAAAATAACCCAACAAAATACCTAGTCTGTTATGTTTCCGCTGTTACTGCATTATATAAGGAAAAACTATAAATTAATACTTTATACATATGAAATATTAGTTTCAGAATGTTCTCCAGAAGTTTTCGATATATCAGGTCATTTATACCAGCTTATGGTGCTACAAAAGAAGAGAAGCACCCAATCGTAACACAGGAACAAATTGACTATGAAATGTCTGAATATGATGCGGAGAAAGACACATGTGAACCTTCTGAAAATATCATAGAAAAGTTTGAAGACGAGAGCAAGCGTTATAAAATTTCCGAATGGCAAGCTGGTTGGAATATTACAAATGCAATACAGGTACCTATAATTTTTTACTACACGTAGAACATGTTTGCCTGACCTGATTTGTTGTATTTGTTTACTGCTAAATAGTTCTTCTTATGCAGGTTTTGATTTTCGGGGTTTTAAATGGTATGACAGTGTATTAGCCATAAAACCAGGTTCAACCCACAATTTTTCTTAAAATATCCTGAACCAAGTCAGGAATATGGCAGTTTTTTTTATCAAATAGTTTGTTTCTATGTATGTTGACTTTTGTTTTGTTGCACTTCAGTGTTCATGTCTTTCCTTTGTTTTCTTCTTATAGTTAATGAGTCTCCCTCGGTTTTAGTTTGTATAAACTCTTTAACATTGATATACTACTGTTGCATTTTTAAAATTCTTTTTACTGTGTTCAAGATATTTGTTTTTAGTCTTTTTGAGTGCTATTGTTTCACAGTCACCTCAGTTATATCCCGGTCATGACTAGAAGTCAATCCAAAAGTTGACAAAACAGACAAATTCAAACTATTAATTCAGCTATACATGACCCCGGGGTACATGACTTGGTTGAACATTTAGTTATTAGTCTAGTATCTTTCTTTTATAAATGTTTTTTTTTAAATTTAAAGGGTAATATGAATTTCCTCGTTGGTAAGTGTCATCGAGTATACATTATATGTTTAATTTCAAAGTAAATTATTTGATGGATATATTTATTTAAGTTTTCGAAAATTTTACTTTTGTCTTTATTTCTATATCCCCGTATTACCTATTATATTTGATTGATTTACATTGTGTCACAAGGGGATTATTTACAGTTAACTTGACGGTATTGGTTTTGCTTGTTAGTGAAAACTTTACGGTATTATGTTGCTGTTTATATCTTTGGAATTTGGAATTTTGTGGATAGTTGCCTCATTTTCATTCATACTTATATCCTTATTTATATATTAAGGCAGTGTACCAACTTTATCAAAGAAGTGCATTAAAAACGACCTAAGATCTTTAGAAGTGAATCAATGGTTGTATTTATACATCGAACACATATGATATACTCCTAGGCGCGGTGCTATACATTAAGCGCAAAACTCTGTTGGGAGTAGTTTTCACTTTTAGTTCTCGTCATTAGTGTAAAAATGTTAAGAATATCATTATTTTTGAGAAGTTGTTGATATGATTTTTAACCTTCTTCTTGTATATTCGCATCTATTCCTCATTTAGAAGTCTGTTTTGATTCTACCCAGACATTATTATTTATTGATGTATAGTGTTAGAAATTGTCGAAAACTAATGGACATACGATAAAAAGTGTAAAGATAGCAAACAATATCCACAATTTAAAATCCCAAACATCTCACTATTGAGGAGTGAAATGGTAATGCGTTAGTGTACTTAGAGCTTCTAAAGTCATCCATGACAATATGTTTTCACACTAAAATAGCTAAGTGTTTTAAGAAAAGAAAAGAAAAGAAACTAGCTTTCAGGAGTATTTCTACCAGACATTCTCAGTCTGTTCATTATGTGCCTTTTTATTTTTTAAAGTTATTTTCATATGTCTGTCTAGGAAAAAGTCAATCAACAAAAATACCGAAATACCGAGGAAATATATAAAGCTCAAACACATCAAACGAATGGATAGCAACTGTCATATTCTGACAAGGTACTGATATTATTTTCTGCAAGTTATTAAAAAAAAAATATCCTCTTTAAAAACCATCAACTTTGATATTCGTTAATGTAGCAGCCCTTGTGTCTTAATGTCGGCCACATAAACTTAGTTACGTTTGTTTCATCTTTAAAACTTTCAATCAGTAACGCCTACTTTTACAATATTAGTTTTGAATAAAGGAATGTATCTCCATCGTGTATAGTTATATATTTCTTTGTCCGGTTTGGGGTTTATTTTTAGTCCTCTTTGATTTTATTGGCTTTTAAACGTTTGAACTGATATTTTGATTTTTAAATAATTTGGCTTTGCGCTACACTGAAGAAGCATTGATTGTCGAAGTGCGCATCTGATGCGGTACTTTTGGTACCATCAATGTCATTGTCATTTCTACACTAAAAGTTAGGACTAAGTTCTCACAAATAACGTCAATTCTAATTGTGTCTCAAGGTGAAGGACGTAAATGTAAAATGTAGTGCTTTTATCGTAAAAGAAGCGCATAAAAGAACTGACAGATTTTAACGCTTTACTAATGGGTATACACAAGGATAAGTTGCTATGAAATATTAAATATGAATAAAAGGTTTTACATCAATTAGACAGCAAACCATCAACACTAATAACCGATAGACATCTAGAGGGAATTATGGAGGGAATCATAGAGCCTTCAATAATAAACACCTGTTGATTTGAATGACTATTATATAATGTACAAGCAAGCCTGGTAAATAACATTACAATAAAAAATCTTGATGCGAAATACCACTTTATTCTGTCAAATACCTTTCAGTAGAATTGAGATGAGGTATGTTTTCCAATGAGACAACTAACCACAAAAAAAAAAACAAACCAACATAATCAACTTGCATGTTCAACTTGTGTATTTTTAAAAGTGTTAAACTCATATTTCTTGCGTTCATTAGCAATATTGTAATAAACAAGATGCTTGGTTTATTTCTGATCATTGCTTTGAAATAAGAATAAGTTATCGAATTTTATCAAAATCATTTATGAGTTAGAATATTTATCTAGAGTATAATAGAAAATTATATGCGACTGTCATACAAGTTAGAGGTTTATCTAGCTACAAATTCAGGTTTAATCCTCATTTTCTACACAAGGAAATGCCTGTACCAAATAAGGAATATGACGGATGTTTTCCATTAGTTCGGTGTGTTTGGGATTTTGATTTTACTATTTGATGAGACTTTCCGATGTGAATTTTTCTTGGAATTCGGTATTTTTTGTTATTTGACTTTTTAAACATTACTTTACCATAATCAATGATGCAAATATTGCTATATCTATTTTTAGGGTATGTTTGTGGTAAGCTTTCCGTATGCTGTACTTCAGGGTGGCTACTGGACATTACTCGCAATCATAGTTGTAGCTTATATATGTTGTCATACTGGGAAAATTTTAGTGGAATGCTTGTATGAAGAAGACCGGTATGGACAGAAAATTCGTGTGCATTGCTCATATGTGGATATTGCTAACTCAGTGTTTGGACCACGTTTCGGTGGTAGAATAGTAAATATTGCGCAGATGATAGAATTATTAATGACATGCATTCTTTACATTCTTTTATGCGGAGACCTTATTTTAGGTTGCTTCCGTGAAACTGGAAGCCCACTCGACCTTTCATCCTGGATAATGATCAGTGCCGCGTTTCTGTTACCATGTGCATTCCTTCAGACATTAAAAAGCGTGTCTTGGTTTAGCTTTTGGTGCACCGTAGCACATTTAGTTATCAATGCAATAATATTGGTATATTGTTTCTCAAGAATCAACGATTGGAAATGGTCCGAAGTTCAAGTCAGCATAAATATTTGGACCTTTCCAATATCTCTCGGTGTTGTTGTTTTCAGTTACACATCACAAATATTTGTACCCACTTTAGAAGGAAATTTGATTGACAGGCAGAAATTCAATTGTATGATGCATTGGACACATTTTGCTGCCGCCGTTTTCAAAGCTTTATTTGCCTACATCGGATTTCTAACGTTCGGAAACAATACCAAAGAATTTATTACCAATAACTTGCCACGAATTTTCAGAATTACCGTCAATTTATTTTTTATACTTAAAGCTTTACTATCGTATCCATTACCATATTTTGCTAGTGTAGAATTAATCGCGGAATCTTTCTTCAAAGGACGACCAAAGACATTGTTTCCCGTGTGTATAGACAACGAGAAGAGTTTAAAAGTATGGGCCGTTATCCTTCGTCTGTTGCTAGTCCTCTCTACAATGTTAATGGCAATATTTATACCTCATTTCTCTCTTTTAATGGGACTGATTGGAAGTTTTACTGGAACAATGTTATCTCTAATATGGCCATGTTATTTTCATCTCTATCTTAAAGGTAAAACTATGTCTTGGTATGCAAAACTGTTTGATGTAATTATCATAATACTAGGTCTGTTATGTCTAGGCATTGGTATTTATTATTCCGGAAGTGCATTGATAAGATCTTACAGTGGACTACCACCAGATCCACATACTCCGAGAATTCCTTATCATAGTGGATAGCAAGGATAGAAAGTGGAATCTGTTTGATTGTTCAAATATAAAAAAAATAATCTATTTCAACTCATTATTTTTTATATCGCTTACAATTTGCATCCAATTGATTTTCTATTTTCCTGACATGAACATGTTGATCAGTCTTTCAATACTATTACATCGTCGATGCTCATGTGTGAATTTCATTGAATAAAACAAAACTGTTTTGAGGATTTGGTCATTGTATATGTTTTATATTCATTTTATTTGTTAAAAATCAAGATAGGAAATACAAACGATATAGATGGAATGTATACTTATACTTATGTAAGTAGACGTTAAAAGCGAGTGTGCTGTTGTATATGTGGATGCTAAATCATTTGTAAAATAATAACATTTTGATAGGCATGCATTTCGAAAAACATGAACGATTTTATACACAATGCTTTTTGTGCAAAAGCCATTTGTTGTCGCCCGTAAGAATTAGTAATTTCTTGACAGCAAAAATTACAAATAACATTTGAATACCTTCTTCGGGTCGAATGGTCGCCATACATTTTCATATACAATCTAAAATTATTCATAATGCGTTTTTGTACTTTTATTTCTTCCTACTTAATTTTACACTATTAAATGAAGAGTGTTTCCATCTAATCATACCAATTTTTATAAAATATTTTCATTCTTTTGGAATATTACAAATTTTTATTGACTGAAGGAGATTCGTTATTTGTGGCATCTTTTAGAGGTGCTATTTTTACTACCCAGAGTCTATTCCTATAGAATACATAGAAATGGACTTCTGCTATTACATAATCATTTAAACAATTATCATTATCTAAACCTAAAACCAAGTTACATTTTTTTATATAAATCTAAGTTTTGCGATTGCAGATGGCTTAAATTCTAAAAATAATATCTGGACTTACAATGTAAAAACAAGTTAACAGTGAAATATATAAAAAAAAAAAAGTTAAACATATATTATGCCACCGTAATCTTATGTCACAAAGTAAGTCTGTCAAATGTACATCGAGACACATAACTGAATTAGATTATCGTGTGTACTGGAAATTAGATGGTTCTCCATTAGTCCTTTTCAATTTCTTTTAGGCGATATATAACCTTGGATTTTATTTATCATTGACTGGATGAAAGTTGAATATAAATGAGATATACTTTTATGAAACTAATGGTGGATATTTTATACCATATAAACATCGTGTCATTGTATATTTCTATTATGCCTTTAAGGAGATCAAATGTGATTATAAAGAGCTGCAATATGATCAAAAATAAGCCACCACATCCTGAGAGGCACTTTCGTCATTATCAATTATTCCATTTAGTTGTTTATTCTTTAAGAGTTTTTCGTCTTTGGGATTGTAGTTGTTGTTGATGTTGTTTTTTTCAAAATTAAAATCCGCCTTTGAGACAAATGTATTTCGAGTGTCCCCAGATGATGGTTTGAAGAACTTATTTTGATGATCGGTTTCATTTTCTGTCAACCTTTCTGATTTATTTTGGTATTCTTTGATCTCATCATATATAGGATTATTATAACCTTCGTTTGTACTGATATCGCTGCTTACTTCTTCCCATTCCAATCCTGATTGTGCCAAAACTTCATCTTCCGTTTGTCCAACATTTTTAGAATCTCGTTCGTCATCAAGTATTGCCCTACTGTAGCTACGTCTACGATTCAAATTTTTATCTTCTCCATTTTCATCCGTATCTATCTTGTAAGTTGAACGGCGAGTACGGACGAACGGCTCATCGGACAATATTTCTGATTTCGATTGCTCAGTAGTCCTTGGGAAAAGAAAGACATAGGCATCGGTACCGCTAAGACGTTTATCTTTGTCATAGTAAAGCAACCGGTTGGATATCTGGTCTTTTTCTTCTTTTCTGTTTTCCGATTCTGAATCGAGTCTACAAAGAGAGGACGATCTACGAAGTGACTTAGTAACCGTAGATAAATCATGATTCCCCGATCTGTCTAATGCCTTTGTTATGTCACTCTCACTGTAACATATATCATTCCTACTGCTAGCACTTGACAAGGTCAGCATGCTTTTAGACCGGATGCTGTCATCTAAGCATGTAATTTGTTCATGTTTGAACGCATTATTACACTGATCCTGCTCTGCATAACTTTTATGTTTTGTCGATACCGCATATATATCTTCAAGATCTATTTCATCACCCCTATGATAGTTGGTATTCATATACCCATGGTCTTTACTTTTGACCGGTTTATCGTGATTTGTTGTAGCCATAGATTTCAAGGTTAATGAATGTAATGCAGTAACTTGTCCATCAAAGTGATCTGTCTCGTTATAGTTGTCTGCTTTGTGGCTATGGCTATGATGTGACTCTTCATGTTTATGTGAGTGTTCATCCTCAAGTTTTGCCGGCAAAATATTTTCATGCTTCTCGTCTGTTTCGTGCGCTAAATGGAAATGGCTGTTATCTCTTGGCCGTCTGGAAACTGAATAAAAGCAACGAAAATTTGTCAATTTATGTCAGAAGAAAGCAAGATAAATATAGAATAATTACACTCATACATTGTTGAGAAATATTAACGCGCAAGAAATTGAATAAAAGCGAGACAAAAGTTGAATGATACAACTAAATCATAACCGTTCAGTTCATAAACTGTTGTAAAAACACAGTTACAACTCTCTTTCAACTCTTTGAAAAATGAAAATAAAATGCTTACCATCAGTATGACTTCCTCGGACATTCTGCTCACCAGTCGACTAAAATCACATGGTATTAGAGTAATAAATATGAAAATATATTATCGAATTAACAATCGATATAAAATAATTCTTTATTGAAAAAAACCTATTATATAGATATAAGAAGATGTGGTATGAGTACCAATGAGACAACATAATATTCATATTTGTCGATATTTTATCTTAAAAATGTACATTCTATAAAGTATTCTTACAATCAAATAATTCTTACATGTTCATTGCATTATTTCTTCATTCAAATAAGCCTATAACTATATATCAAGTTGAAGAAAAAGGGAAAAAACATAATTTCATTTAGATAAATCAAATGTAACTGTAATATAATAATTATTATGTTATTTTCAAACTACATATTCAATTTCAATACAATAAGATGATGTCAAAAACAAAAGTTCACATTGTAGTCGAATCGTGCACGGTGAAACATATTTAGAGTGCAATATAAATCACAAAGTGCATAGATGTTCCATTCGAATGTAATGATAACATGCCATGCAGAGATTCACTTTATATTGATATTGTTAAGTTGCTTTTCTATTTCTATATTGTCACTTTTAACATTGTCTTTCTGAAATATTTCAGTTTTATTCTTTGATCTGATGACCACATCTGCACTATTACTCAAATGAGCTCTTGATATCTACAAGCAACAAATTTCTTAATGAATATTTGAATTTGATAACAAATTAAACAGTTAATTTCATTACTAGTAGTGAATAATAAAATAAGTTCATCTAATAAAAACAAATTACTCGTTTTTTTATAATTTAAATTACATTGATATACGATCAGCTTTTACCAAGATATATATATAAAGACCAATAACAAAGAAAAAATAGGTGCGTTCACGCATATTATACCAGTAAACCAAAACCACCGAATTTTACAAAGTAAAATACCATAGAAGATGTATTCTTAAGCGACATATTCTTTCCTTTGCTTTCGTTTTAGCTTCTTAGCACGTTTAATAGTTTTACTAGGATCATACCCATGCAGTGTTATATTATAATTAAAGTGAACAAATTTAGGTTCAACATCACTGTTTGAACTTTTGTTATCAATTTGAGGAGGAATAACATGCGAGCTACTGTAAAGATTGTTCCCAACCATGCAGTCAACTACTGAGGTGATGCCTTGGGCTGTTGGTAATTCAACACATGCAATTGTATTATGTTGTGCTTCAACTGGTTCCACAGTGTAGTCTGCGTTTCTTGGTGATTCAGAATCTTTACCAACCTGTTGGCGCCTTTTTACTATACACAAAACGATGATCGCAGTAAGCAAAAGAAGAAAGAGGAATCCAAGAGTTCCACCAACAATATACAGAGTGTTGTCTTGTGGACTTGATGCTGCAACTGTTTCATTCATTATCTCACCTGAAATAGTTTATTATTTTACAGATTTAACAAACAGATGTATACCCTTGACTCAATGAGAATACAAACAAGGCTATAAAGATGAATGCATAGTTTTCGTGACGCCATCGTGAATGGATTTAACATGCATTTTGGCCTTGAAAACAGCAGAAGATTTAATTATGCCTTGAGAATTAGAATTTCCTCGTCATATTTAAAGTTTGAGTCAAAGATTGATGAAAACCAAAAATTGATATAAAATGAAAATGAATGAAAATCCTTATTAAAAAATTAGGACGTCACAAACTTATTTTAAGCCACCTCCCTTTGCAGTAATTGTGAATGAATAACATTTATATGTTTCCCTCGGTTTTATTTGTAACCCGGATGTGTTTATCAATCGAATAATGACTTTTAAATAGCGGTATACTACTTTTGAATTTATTTATAATAGTATGACATACGATGCTGTTGCTTTACTTACTGTTGCCATTTGGTGTTTGGATGGACAAAGAATATGAACAACTAACTGTGCCTGTATATGTAACAGAGGCGGCACAGACACGGTATGTGTAATTTTGTCCCGGAACCAAGTCGCTGACGTTAAAAGTTGGCTCAAGATTGTTATTTTTCACACTGATGAAAGTTAGTCCCTGAATTCTCTGTAGAATAAAGTACTGGTCTCCCCCACCACTGAATCCTGGCATACATTTGATATCCAGTTCATCTTTTCCCTCCAAGGTTATATTGCAGCTCTTTGGAATATCAGGTGGACCTGGTAATTATACATTTAATATAACTTAGAAGATGTGGTATGAGTGCCATTGAGACAACTCTCTCATCCAAGTCACACTTTGTAAAAGTAAACAATTATTGTTCAAAAATTGACTTTAAACACAGAACTGTGGATCACACCCAATCGCAACTATAAAGAGTCCCAAAATAAATAGTGTAAAACAATTTAACAGGAAAACCAACGTTTTTATTTCTATAAAAATTGAGAAACAAGAAACACTTATGAATCACACCTACAAACGTCAGCCATAAAATAACAAACTAGCTCCTGACTTAGGACAGTTGCATAAAATGCAGTGGGTTTACACATTTAAACAGGTGCCAACCTTTACAGATAGACAGTTTAACATTACAACATAAAAAGACACACTATAAAATATCAATTTGAATGGCTTAACTCAATCAAAAAGACATTTAAACAAAACAATTAAAACATATACATTGAACGAATAAGTTGGAACTATAACACAATATAAATACAATATTGATAAAAGAAAAAAGATGTAGAAACAGTGTCAAAAAGACAACTATAACAGGGCGTCTACAATAAATTTAAATATAATAATTTTGTTGTTCTATAACATTTTTCACAAAATAAATATTTTATTTTGTTTACAGTGCGAGTATGTATGTTACTGTTTAAACACTTTAATTTGACTGATCGAAAGTATTAATTACATGTGAAGTTAAAACCTAAAATATACAAAACCTAAAACAAATCAAACGTGTATAAAGGAAAGATAGAACTTAGATATGTTTTAATGTTTTTATGGAGTTTGACCAATTTGAATAAAGAAAAAGACAAAAAAATGCAAACTGCAAACCTGGTTTAACTATCATGTACAAACACGGCTGTATCATGGAACCAACGTCGTTCTTTGCTATACATTCTATGTCGGTGTAGTCAATATTGCCTCTACAAAATGAAGATACTTCAGATGCTAGAACTTAGAAGCATAATGTTATAGTTTGTAGTATTCATGGCAGAGTAAAAACCTGTTTTTTTCCTTTGTTGACATATTTGTTTGTTTTTATAGTGATTAAGATTATAACACAATGTTGACTATTGCACCCTCATTTTGACATTTATGCCTATTATGTCTGTTAGTTTTGTTTACACATTATTGTCAATATAATGGAAGTTTTATGCCACCGTCATTCAAGTGAGAGGTTTAGCTAGCTATAAACTATGTTTAAGCCACCATTTTCTGCATGAGAAAATCCCTGTACCAAGTCAGGAATATATGCCAGTTGTTATTCTTTCATATGATGTGTTTGAGCATTTGATTTTGCCATTTGATTACGGACTTTCCGTTTTGTACTATCCTCGGAAGTCAGTATTTTTGTATTTTACTTTTAAATTATGTCTGACCGATACATAATGCTTTTTTTATTATAAGAACCAAATGTTTCGATTTAACTTTATCGTAATGAATACAAAAAAATGGTGAACCATATAAAAAGTATCATTAAATTTTGCCACCAGTAATCTCTTAGTCCACAAAAAAGTCAACTCTTATAAATTTGGTTTCAACAATAGCGATGCCTGTAGACTTACTGCAGTTTAATCTGTATTGAATTAGTTGCTGTTTTGGCGACATACGGGTCTGTATATGACGGCTGTTGGTCTTTGATTATCGTATTCCTTGTTTTATACCGCCATATTATAGTCACGTTTGTCGCTGGATTAGCGCTAACTCGACATGTCAATGTCACCGTTTGACCAATAGATGCAGCCAACTTTTCAATTGATGATGTCATGCACACCGGCCGATCTAAAACGTAACAGGTATGACATATTTAACTGAAGTGCTGAACAGAGTTGTGAATTAACGTTCCTTAATATGATTTGAAATTTGTTAATTGTTTCAAATAGAATTTGATCATCATACTTTAAATAAAGATATTATTTTATTTTTACAAATAACTACCATGTCGAAAGAAACGGATTTAATTTTTCCTCAAATAATAAAACTAAGAAATCTGTTAAGATATTCCATCTTTTACTCCAGCAAAGTTAAAAAAGGTTATCTCAAAATAATTGAATACAGAATCTTAATTACTGTACTTGTCATACTTACAAAACACATTTAGATGTAATGGAGGACTACTCCTTGCTATTCCCAGTCGATTGGATGCTTGACATTGATATTGTCCAATATCATCTCTATAATGAAAAACAATGTCTAAAAATTAGAATGACTTGGAAATCTTTTTCAAATGCCAAACAACATTTGTTTTCAGTTTTCAATGGATTGCCAACAGTATTTTGTGCACCACATTTATCATAGAAATATTCAATAGCACTCCATACAACCCCACCCCCTCCCCAATTCCCCACATGCACAATAGATATAACAAGGAAATTTGTTTTGCGTTGATAACCCCCAAAGTATATTACTATCTTTACTATCTTATAATATTAAAATGAGCTATAACTTAATTAATCACCTTTTTACTTCACGAATATGCAGATCAAACTGTCCATTTTTTATTGAATAATTTGTGTTAATTCTCTGATCTTTCACAACCATCTGTCCATTCTTCAACCAAAATACCTGGTTTTCCGAAGACATCGGCCTTGCATCAATGTAACACTGAAGTATTGCTTGATTGTGTTCATATACATCTAACGTTCCATTAGATGCGTGTATAACCGGCATATCTGTAAAACAAAATATTTTTCTGGAACTTAATAATAAAAATGAGAGAGATGAAAATACCAAATGCGGAATGCAAATTAATTTATTGGAATGACGATTGTGAATCGATCATAGGGTTGATAAGAGCAAGTAGTAGGCAATGGAGGTCCTTTGCCTTTAATCAATACTAGCACGATATCTCTAAATTTGGCTGGTAAAATGGTGACGTGAGAACTAACATCTAAATATCAAGAATAGAATACGATTCGGTGCATCCTGTAACAGGAGAAGTTATCTAGAAAAACGCCATTATAATATTACAGTTACTTTGTTTTCATAACTAATTTTGAAAGTAGTAGTAGTAGAAGTTAAAACGGGAAATTATTAAGGTATCAAACGCACATATTACAGAATATGAATTATGTTAGGAATAAGTCAATATAACTAGCGATGAGCAATCAAGCAACCACAATATCCTAGACATCAAGAAGTTTGTATATCGGCGTTATCCTGCTAGTCAATTTACATGCTTTACCCTCAAAGCTACAATAGTTATGTTTGTGTGTAATTCTGCTTGTCAATTTACAGGCTATTCTCAAAACTACCACAGTTCTGTGTGTGCGTTATTATGATAGTTCTGCTTTTTGATAATAAAAAAGTTTGTATATTTTGGCATTTTTCTTTTAGAGAACTTACATGCTGCTCTCAGAATGACAGTAGTTTCAACTGGAAGTCGGTGTTGTCTTTGCAGTACAACATTCATCGCTTTGCAAGTCAGGTTGACACCATCCATGGATTTGTCAAAACGTTTTGATATTGAGCTTGTGACAAAAAAGGTTCCATCTGGATTCTGATATGTATGTGTATTAGGGTTATTTTGTTTTCTGCCATCCATGTACCACGTGATGTTGGCTGCTGGACGACTTCCTGTACTCTCACATGTAATTGTTTGTGTCTGTCCATCATCGAAAATACCGTTGAAGCCTCTGAATATCGGCACTCCAGGGAATACTTATTTGTAAAACATAAACATAAACAAACTTTATCATAACTTTTATGTTCGTACAAATATATATATATGGGCGTTTTTCAATAAAAACGTACTTTCTTGTCCCAACCACTTTAAAAAAAAATCTTTGCAAGTAATTTTTTGTGCAGTCAGTACATTGAATTATATATTACATTTTTAAGCAAAGAAACAGTTTATTTTTTAGAGGGATTGATAAGATATTGATTCCTGAATGGTCCAAAACAACCAAAATGGCATATCCCTAGACCGCCTGTTCAACATTCATACTCTCAAATATCGTAAAAAAATGTAGAAATAAATATTAATTTTACTTAATATAAGTTCTTTAATAATTCAAAAGTATGTTTAGAGCTAACATATTTTAATAAACAGCTTTTAACATAGGATTTTTTATTTTAGAACTTCGTTTCGTAGTGGACACAATGTCCACTACGAAACGAAGTCATTAAAACTTGCTTATAAACAGTTCTATAAAATCAATGTAATTTTTTGTTTGCAAGAGATATAAACATTAGGGTCTTACAAAAGAAGTGATGTTTTTATAACGGCAATTAAACTGTTGGTAAGAAAAATTGAGCACATCAAATGAACCAGAGTGATGCCGTATTTTTGTAAATGTCCACTACGAAACGGGTCAAATCTCCTTCAGTAACTGGTTTTAAAATTATGAAAAAAATATCAGTGTACAGCTTAATAACGCTTTGATGAATACAGTCAGTCTTGTTACTATTGCAATATTGGGGTTGTGAGAAAAAAATAAAACATGTGAATACGTCCCCTACGAAACGGTCCCCTACGAAACAAGTTTGGGAGAAAAACGTTTCGTAGTGGACACTACCACTACCATACAGTCTTTTTTTACTCTTTTTTCAATTATATTCGTGCAAAGCAAATAACAAAGGTTAGTTTCATATAAGTTTTATTATGTTTTTATTAACATAGAATAGGGTTGATGTCAACTACGAAACTTTTTGTCCACTACGAAACGGTTTTGTCAACTAGGAAACGCATCAAAATGTCAACTACGTAACATGAGTTGTACCTTCATATGTGAAGTACTGTCTAATCTTTATCGATAAAAAATGGTTCTCCAATTCAGAAAAAAATGAGATTTTTCTAGTATATAAAGTAAACAAACTGGAATGTCTATAGGAAACATTTAAAATTGCAAAAATATGTGTGTTTAGAAGCAGTTTCGTAGGGGACAAAAGTCCCCTACGAAACAGTACACAAATTATGAAAATAATATCATTTAAAGAGTATTTAAGATTGCACTTTTTGTTTACAAACAGGTCTATAATAGAGGTATTCAAAATAACTCTTGAAAATAAATTTTAGACTAGTTGATTTTCAATTTTTTTTAGGTCTGAAAGGAACGCTTTTATTGAAAAACGCCCATATATGTGTTGTATTTCAAGGAATGAGGTAGAGTGATATGATGCTAAAGTCGATTTCTAACTGGGTTATTTGTAAGGAATCATTTACATTACATATGATTAACGTTTTTAAAATACTTTTTTTCTCTGTTAATGGTACGTTTATTTGTTTAATTCTGATTAATTGACTACAAACTGATTAGAAAAGGATAATAGCACTTACAGTTCACATTCAAAGAAACGTTATTCTGTACCACAAAGAAGTATGTTATCTCTGTTTTACACAGCACAGTAGCTTTGTACATAGACCTATCCACTGTTAGTACAACTTGACTTGTTCTCAATCCTGTACCATTACTGTAGGTGGTGTCACTGTTGGCAGATGCAAGACTTGTGATATTCAGAGATGGACCTATAACACACGAAGTATTGTAAACCTTGGATGACAACCCTTTATTTCGCTGTCGGTATTAAATTCATTATTTTGTAGAATATGACCAAAATATATAATATAATAAGCGTGATCAGAACTATTAACTTCATCATTTTTTCTGACCTGCAATTGTTCTTGTGCTAGAGTTTATGGTGGATTGAAGACGTATTGGCAATCATGCCACATCTCGTAATAATGCAATGGGAAACTAATAGGTTTCTGCACATTATCGGAAAAAGGTTAAATGCATGTAACAATATTTCAAACCAATAGTTTATTAAGTCGAACATTTGCTACTGAAATTCGGCGCGGTACATGTTTTTATCTTAACCTCTAAAAAGAGTAAACTTGGCCTTTCGACTTCTAAAACAGTAAAGATTTAAAACAAGTCTATTTCGTTTCAACGGATTTACCTGTGATATACCATTCAAATATTGGTGGTGGTTTTCCGCCATCTGCCTCACAAGTTAATTTTGGGTTACTACCTTCGTCAATACCACCAGCAGGGAGTGGATGCAGCTTTATTAGGGTGGGTTTAACTGAAATTAAAATTATGATCGAGTTAAAAGTGAACTAGGCTAAATGCCACCGAGACAGGAATCAAGCATAATTTTCTTTTATATTCGGAAATAAATTAATAGTCATTAAGATACAATGTTGACTACTGTACACAATAGTAGACATTTTCCCCCTATTATGTCTGTTTGTTTTGCTTACACATTGTTGTCAATATAATGGAATCTAACACGTCTGTCATACAAGTGAGAACTTTAGCTAGCTAGCTATAAAACCAGGTTTAACCCATCATTTTCTACATAATGAAATATCTGTACCAATTCAGGAATGTGACAGCTGTATTCCATTCGTTTGATTTGTTTGAGCTTTTGATCTTGCCATTTGTTAATTAAGGGACTTTCTGTTTGAATTTTCATTGGAGTTTGGTATTTATAAACAGCACGTGGTCAAGATAATTGACATTGGTACTGGCACACATTGTGTAGCCTACATAAAAGATTACCGTTAAGTCGTTATAGTCAAACGAATATGATTACAGTCCTGCACAGTCTTCCCACCAACAAGCCAACAAGATAAAATAAAGAAGGAAATAAAGGCCACCAAAGCACAATTAAAACGAAACAGACATTCAACGAAAGAAAAATAAATATACATTTGTTGAGTTCTTTTTTATATTAATTAAACAGAAACTACATCCTATCTATCAATAATCTTTTCCTAACTGACGATAACAAAACTTTAAGATATAAACAAAGAAATCCATTGGTGAGAATCCTGAGAATCCTGACTTTGGAACATGTTCTTTTACATGTGGTAATGTTTTAAAATTATTTGGGTTTTTTTCTCATGTGGATCAATGTAACAACGAAAAGAGAAGAAAGCACAATTAAGATTGGCTCTTTATGATTTATTCTTTCAAGAGAACACACAAGAAATTAAAAAATACAGTTAACATAAATTGGTCAAAATAATAACTAGATTTTATAACAAATTAAAGAGACATTTTTTTTCAAATTTCAAAGCAATCATCAATGTTCAATATATTAAAAAAAAACACTCTCAATATAAGTCTCGAAAGCTATCACAGTCACAAATGTTTTCAAAACGTTCCATGTCATCTAAAAATTATTTAAAAATTATTGAACACTTTATAGAGCGAAACAGTACAATTCTTGTGAATAGTTGTACAGCAATTTCAGCGGTATTATCTCATTGACATATACCACTTACCCCTTTTTATATCCAAATGAATCTAAGAGTGCGTTTCATATGACCTACCTAATATATTAACTTTGAAAGATTCCTTTTTCTGTATAGCATTTACATCATAACACCTGTACGTTCCGTCGTCTTGTAACGTCAAAGACTGAATGATTAGCGATTGACTATTGCTGTTCACTTGAATGAAAAATTTCGTATTGTTCAGACTGTTTGTTACTGGTAGTGTTATATTCCCTCTCAGTGCTATGATTTTTTGTTTTCCATGCATCATCACATGATCCCATAGTAAACCTTGGGCTTCTCGAATATGGCACTGAAGAGTGACTGAGCTGCCGAGAACCGCGGGAACTACAGTGATCTGATTAGTCGAGGCAGCGTCAGAAGTAAAGCTTAATAGACATAGAACAATTGCAATGGAAAGTATCCTCTGTAACTGAAATAAAAAAAAATCATCATGAGAAATTAATCAAAATTTGTAATGTGCTGTGTTTCTCTCAGCTTTTTCCCGTTGTTTTTTTTTTGCGTTTTGGTTGCGTATGGTTAGTTTTCTTGGTCTGTTTGCGTGCATTTTATTTTCTATAGCTAAAAAAAAGTCGAGTATAACATTAGTCTTTCGCAAATAAAAAGATAAAATGAAAAAAATATTAGTAACCATCGAAAGTTAAACTGTCCGACAGTCTTATTTGCTACATTTGAGTGCTTCAACCATTACTTTCCGGAATTCGGTTTTTATAAAAAAAAATATTTTACAGCCTTGTGATTTTTGTACAACGAATGTCACTTAATTTCCAATGAGTAAATTCATTTCAATATATAAAACAAAAATATATTATTTGTTTAAATGTATTTTAATGTATTTGTTTCACCTAAAATGGTTCATTTTTGTCTCCCTTCTTGAACAGTCGGTTTTGTTTTGCTATTATTATTATTATTATTATTATTATTATTATTATTATTATTATTATTATTATTGAAATTTTCCATTTATATTATTATTATAAATTAACCGTTTTTAATTTTTCTTTAAAATTTCTGCAGTTTTCGCTAATCCCAGAGGCTGAACTTATTGGAATGTTACGACTATTTAACTTTAAAACAAAAAATTACTTTACTTTTAATTATTATCAAAATTACAATTTTTACGGTTTGCGCCATCATAACTCATTACTTTTCATTATTTTCATTTATAACTTACCATTTTTAATGTTTCTGTGAAAATTATACAGTTTTAGCTCATCGCAGCTCGTTTAAGTAATTGGAAAAATGCAGATTTTTTTCATTAAAACACTAAATGATCCATCATATGCTGCTCCTAAAAATTCCTAATACATTACAAATAGATAAATGCTATATTAATTTTATCATTTGTTCATACACTAATTACCTTCTTAACAGCTAATATATACTAAATGTGACAAATATTGAAATGTTTATTTTATTGTATTGTTTACTTTCATCAACTACAAACAATGTTCTTATCTATTTGTTTACATGACTTATAATTCTAAGCCCACATCATCACACTATGACTGTAATGTCGACCCAAAGCATGTGTACGTGTTATGTACTCCCTTTCGTATTAACTAGAACTATAACTGTGCTTAAAAAGGGGGCATGAACATTTTATACCAACACTCGTTTACTAATGCTAGTAAAATTTTGATTGATTTGATTGAAATGATGACACTAATAGCCACAGAGAAAATAAAAGTTCATATGCAATATAAATATACTAGTATTTTGTTTTTCATGATTGCGAATAAATTATAACATGAAATTATTACAGTTCTTCTAACCAGGAGGACAGAATTCACTGAACATATCTATCGTATTTTAAAATCTACACATTTTTCAAGTTCAACAACATTTTCAGATTCACATAAGGTATATACAAAATTAAAAGGCAAGATCGATAAATACTTTTAAAATTTGAATTATTCTATAATTCTATAACATAGACCTTTCGATGATTGATTTAAATCTGCAAACTACTGTTGTTGAAATTATCTTTTTAAGCTTTTGTTCAATATTTGATTTTTTTCCATTTTTTTGTTAAAATAACCTAGGCAATGCCATTCTTTTGACATGTCACAATTATTAGATATAGTCTTAGCAAATAACATCAATTTCTTTCCAAAAAACATACTTGTAAAAGTTTATATATAATAGTTTATAAAGATACCGAACAACAAGAAAGATTCCGAAGACGGAAAGACCCTTATCAGATGGCAAAATCAAAAGCTGATTCGAACATCGGTAAACTACTGTTGACTATATTTAGTAGCTTTGGCCCAGTCCTTTGATGTGATCCAAAAAAAAATAAAATAGGGACCTTCCTCTCTCTCGTTGTATGTGACCATACATTCAAGTTAAGCTGCTATCCTTCGTTAAGTATTAGTTATAGCATCTCAAATAACCTGCAAAAATTTCAGTCTATTTTAGTAACTAAGACCGTGCCGTTGGGTGTATTGACTTTAAAATTGATAGGGATCTTCCTTTTTCATATATAATTATTTATTCAATTGAGGTTGAAATCTCTTATGTAGTACTGGTATTTAATCAGGCACCCAGAAACCTCTTTTCTGCTCAAATTTCAATCTATTGTTTATCAACTTCAACCTTGATATGGGACATAACCATATATCAAAGTAAAAATGCAATCTCATGCAAAATTTGATAAGCGTCTAGAAAAAACATGTTTCTACACTTTCAGGCTTTCAACACCAAGGTCATGTTTACTTAAATATTAACAGGATATTTTACGTTCATTTGTGTTATCACAAAGGCGGCATGCACAAAGTTAATATTTTTTTTGTGTAGCATATAAAGAAATAGAGCATCTCTCAAATTCTTCTTTTCTCATAAAATTTTGAGTCGAATGTTTTAGTTTTAAATATGCTTACAGAATTTCAATTTGTATATTAAGTGTGTGGCATGCACAGATCGAAAGACAACCAAAATGAACATCTACTGCTATCACAATCTTCTCTTTACTTTTTCATCTGAAATCATGTAAGATTTAATCATCAATATAAAATTCAATAACAAAATCTGTAGACTTCACTTCTATATATAAAAGGGAATTAATATTATTTTCGTCTTTGTAATCATTGAGTTTGGTGAATAACTCGCGATCTAGAAGCACTGGACATTGAAACCTGTCATTATATATGTAGGACTCAAATCTCAGATGAGTTGACTATATTTTGGCAAAAAGTTTGACGGTCTTAATAATCCAAGAGCTGTAATGTTAGTAGCTATAAAACCATATTTAACCATCCATTTTCTTCGGAAAATGCAGTTACCAAGTCAGGAGTATGGCAGTTGCCAAGGTCAACATGGGACAAAGGAATAATAAAGTCCAACTACTGGGCGCCGAACGGGACTCTTGTGGTTTTGTACTCGAAATTCAATTTTGTACGGACAAAAGTGGGTTTTGTTCAACAAAAATGAGTTCAGTTAAACAAAGTTTGTAGCATACTACCGTCGTTAAATGTTGTCATACAAAATTATCTTTCAGTGGACAAAAGTTACTTTTGTCATGACAAAGTTCATTTTTGGATCACAGACTTTACTTTTGTTACCTGATTTGAAAATTGGGCGACAGAAGTCAATTTTGTATGCAAATTAGTTTATTTTGGATTCTGTGAACTAATTTGCATACAAAACTGAGATTTTGTCACAAAATTCAATTTAATGTTTATTTTTACTTCTGTTTAAATGACTCAATTTTGTCTATACAAAAAAAAAAAACCCCACAAAATTGATTTTTTCTAACATAATTGAATTTTGTCTTCACAATAGTGAATCTTGTCTTCACAAAATTGAATTTTGTATCCATTTCCATATCAGGAAACAAAAGTCATTGTTTGTGCAAATAAGTTTATATGTGCATTCCTATTTGACAAAAAGAATTTTGTCTACAAAAATGAATTTTGTCATTTCAAAATTGAAGTTTTCATAAAACAAGTGTGTATCACCAGAGACATATATATGTCTCTGGTATCACATAGTTTTGAAAGACAAAAAATATTTTGTTTTTACAGAATTGAATTTTGTGTACAGAACTGAAATTGATTTTGATTACAAAAAGTCCAATTCGGCGCCCGATACCAACAACCATGGTGGTTTACTTTAACTTAGGAAATTACCATTTGATATTCATAAAGGGGGCTAGAATGAAAAAAAAAGTCCTGCATTTTATTTTAGTTGTAAATCTCTTATTTTACCTCAGGCAAATCTCCTGTCCTGCCCTCTGTGTTTCAAATTTCATCCTAGCCCCCCCCCCCCCCCCCCCCCATTAAAATCGAATGGTAGCTCCCTTATTGTTGCACCTAAAGAAAAAAACTCTTATGTCGTCATTGAAAATACAAGAGCCATTCAATGATATTACAAATACGGGTTAGTTACATTTCTGCTCCGATTTGATTTCTCTCGCACCGGATATGAAATTTTGACCAATCACATTCCGTGGATTCAACTTCGCCAAAGTTTGAACGAAGGAAAGCCGGGGGAAATATGAAATTTATCAAATAATAATAATATATTTTAGGCCTAAGACCTTTTTCTTACAAGAGAAATTCAATCAGTGTAAGTAGATGGAGTAACTTATGGAAAATAGTAAGTTGAACCCAACATCAGTAAATTTTACACCGTAAACACTCTTGTTTTTAAAATCTCCAAAAGCAATATTCAAAATTATACATTATTTACCCGATTTGGGAAAGTTTACTGCAATATTCTAGGAAATGTAAACTAATCCGGTCAACCGGGACAGATTTCCAAAAAGCGATAAGGTGTTTACCTTTACCGCTGAATCTTCTTCCGTCCTTCAGGACAACCTCCATTGGAGTAGTAATCAACCTCCACCATCAAGAATATATTAACAGTTGTATGTACACAATATGTACAGTATTTTGTACACAGTGTTCCATTCACACGCGATTAGATGTTTATCTTCTAGTCCAAATAGATGTGTGAAATGAACTCCTTTTCACCGTAGTTTTAACTGACGGCGTTAATTGTCTTATCGTACAGTATAGTGTGGAGTGACCCACGCTTACTATGCTTTCATAATATTCGTTCAATTTCAGTTGTGATATAGTAGTATAGTGTGGTGGAACCCACGTTTACTACATATTATCATAAGTTTTGGATTGATTACATCACAGTTGTTATATTTTTAATTTAACTTTCTTTTTCTCTTTTTGTTGAATTATCGTTCTAGCTCTGATCGAATGAAGGGCAAAACACAGAATTACTGTGTATGTTCAGTGTATACGGGTATACGGAAATGGATGTAGTCGCACTATCTGGGCGTAAATAAATACTAATACTAATAGTAGACTCATGGACTATGTATGGTTCTGGATAATTTTATTATCTGTGAAGCATCAAAAGAAACCCTTGTATGACACAAAATCTACATACCTATAAACATTCGACAGAACATGCTTTTAAAATTTGAGAAAACACCTGAATAAACAACAGTGAAAACCATATAATTTAAAGCAGTAAAAATTGTTAGTACGAAAACACATCACACGAGGATACATGTAGATCGAAAATTAACTGACAACACCATGGCTAAAAAAGAAAAATGACAATCAGCATGATCAGACAAATAATAGTACACAGCATAGAAAACTAAAGACTAAGCAACACAAACCCCACCAAAAACTGGGGGTGATCTATTACAGATCTAAGGTGTTCCAGAAGGGTAAGCAGATCCGTTGTGTTGCTCTTGTTATTACATTCATGTTAAACTGCACATTGCTTGAAAACACAAAAATATTTATGCTAATGTGTAAAACAATTGTCAAAATGTGTTGAGACACAGGCACTAGCGCTCTGTCAATAGGAAGAAAATAGTGTCCATATATATAAAAAAGAGACATTGGGAGCCTTCTTTTTTTCATTTATTATATGGACACTATTTTCTTCCCATTACCAATATTTTATTACTATTGACAGAACATCTAGTGCCTGTGGTTGAGATTAAAACAACTTAAACTTTTATTTTGTTTTCAGAAATATGGATAATATCAAAGTAGCCATTCGGGTACGACCCATAATATCAAGGTAATTTAATTATTGTATTCTAACCCCTACCCTGGGACAGTGGTGTAACAGTGCCCCAATAAAGAACAAACTATGAAAATCTGACAGTTGATAAAGGATTAACTTATTAGATGGATATATATAGAAATACATATATATGTCGTGTATTTTCTTATTTTGTACAGGTTATTACATGTACAAAAAGTTTGTAAGAGTAATTACTGGTATGATGCCATCATAGAAGTTATTACTTGTACAAATACAATTGTACCGGTAATTACTTGTACAATTTTTGTTGAGAAAAAGATAATAACTTTTACAACACAATATCTTTAGTTATATAATTTGTTTCTTCTTTTGCCTTTACTGTTTTATTCAAAACCTCCTTTCTTTGGGTTTGTTAGTCCGGAATTATTTGTCAATTGTTGGGTATTTTTATTTTCTTTTACTTATTTGTTTGTTTATTTATTTTTTCTTATCAGTCGTCGTATGTTTTTTTATAAATATTGTGTTTGTTTTTTTTCTTCATTTTTTAAACTATGAACATGTATTAGTATATTTTTTTTAAATGGTAGAAGATTACAGACATGTAACGGATGCAAAGTATCATCATAAGCTAACCTGACATCTTGAGCATATTTAGCTAAACAGGGTGTTGCCACATACAGACTAATGGTGCACAGTGACAAAGTCGTTAAAAGCAAAAATAAAATAAAACCATTCTACCATTTTTTTCAAACATAAATCATGATAAAAAGTAGAATATGTAATTAATATCATATATTGGAAACTAAAGTAAAGCTTGATAGATAAAATAACCTATTTGTTTGCACAAGACAAAGAGGCATGATATCTGGAATTACACAATAAGCCAGCTCAATCTTTTGCAATTTTACATTTGCCTGTCTTACAGCCACCCTGACAGCTGCAGTAAACATGGCCTTGGTCACCACTTAAAGAAAGCAATTGTACTTGTTTCATGACATTAACCTCAGTGTTCTCTGGTATGTCTAATATTGTCTCTGAATCTTTTCCATTTGATTTTGACTCATTAAACCAATCATGATCGCAATTTTTCCCCCCCTATTTTGTATCCATTTTCGGCAATATTCAGCACAACTCCTTTGATATTTCTGCAGTCCATCAGATCTCGGTCTACACTTTGCACTGGTATTATAACGTTGTATCAAATTTCTAAATCTTTTAATCATCTTTTGGAATATTCTGTTTTAATCATAAGGTAAAGTTCATCAACTGTACAATAATAAATAATTTTGTCACCCTTGCCAATGAATTTTTCAATTTTTGCTACATTCAAAACCCCAGACTGTCGTAAGAAATATCTTTGAAGTTCTGTCTTTTTGTAACTTAATTTTACTTTCTTTACATTAAAATTCCCTTATGTATGTACGCGTGTGAGGCCCGGCGTGTGAATACCGAATAATTATTAGAGTTTTGTCAAGTTAATTATGTCATCAAGCCATTTTTTTCTACACTGTTTTCTAACTTTACACTTTGGTTTTGACTTTTTCAAGTTTTGCTCATATATTTGTTATACAAAAAGTACAAACATGTTGACAGTTCACATACCTTTAGGTTTTAGTCATAAATTGTTTGTTTAAAGGACAACGATTTGTTGAGAACATCAAATATGCCCAGATAAAATAATGATTTGTACAAGTTATTATCTTTTTCTCAGTAAAAATTGTACTAGTAATTACTTGTACAACTGTATTTGTACAATTAATAACTTGTATGATGGCTTCATACAAGTAATTACTTGTATGAAATGTTTGTACAAGTAATAACCTGTACAAAATAATAACATGTACACGACATATATAACAAAACACTAGATGTGTGCTGATTATCTTGGTTTTGTATGGGATGTCAGAGTTCTTGAAATCTTTTTCCCCATGTGGTCCTTGAAGTGTTTTGGTAAAACAATGTATATCAGTGTCTATGACTATGTCTATTCTCTCACCTTGCAAAAGCTGAAAAATGCACTAATAAAATTTCATGAAACATTCAAGGAATATTTAAATTAGAAGTTGAAAGTATCCTGTTTCTTTGAACATGAACAGATTTTTATGCCCCACCTACGATAGTAGGGGGGCATTATGTTTTCTGGTCTGTGCGTCCTTTCGTCCGTCTGTCCCGCTTCAGGTTAAAGTTTTTGGTCAAGGTAGTTTTTGATGAAGTAGAAGTCCAATCGACTTCAAACTTGGTACACATGTTCCCTATGATATGATCTTTCTAATTTTAATGCCAAATTAGAGTTTTTACCCCAATGTCACGGTCCACTGAACATGGAAAATGATAGTGCGAGTGGGGCATTCGTGTACTGGGGACACATTCTTGTTTTCAAGAGTTATAGGACTCTTAACTCAGATTTAGGAGCCTTTTAACATGTCTTGATCTACAGGAGTATGCTGATTGCTCTGATTGATTTACTACAAACTTTGATTGTTTAATGTATGCTTTTTCCTAATTGAAAAAAAAAAAAAAATTGTTGCTTCAGCATGTTCAGGCTTATGGGCCATTCAAGTCAATTTACATTTTTCCATTAGGCCAAAAAAAAGATATGTCTGTTTACGGTTACCCGACCTACCCTATTTTTGAGCGCCGACCCTGAGTCATTTTATTTCCGTTGTAATGTGAAAAATAAACTTAACTCGTGCCAAAAGTGAAGTTAGTGTTGCAATAATTTAAATTCATTGCCTGATACATCCTAATGTTCACTATTGTGAATATAACAGCTGTTTTAAGGAAATTCGCGACTCGTGTGATGAAATAGATACTTTGCCGCCATTTTTTTCCCAAATAATAACAAAGGGGAATAATCCAATCATTAAAAATATGGGTAAACTCAGCCCATTATCGAACTGGACCACGATAAAATGCAACCGCATGACTCAAAATGACACAAAAAAATAAAATTGAAAAATATAAAATAAAATGGAAATACCCACCTACCTACCCTATTTATTATAAGAACATAACCTTAAACAGACATACATTTTTTTTTGGCCTTACTTGCATTTTATAGAGTATTTTAAGATTGATTTACCTGAACTTTTATTCTATTGGTTAAATAATTTAGATATGAATGATCCACAATATTTGACAGTCGTCCATGTACAACATGTACATGTATCTAGTATAATATGCTAACTAAAACTAAAAGAAATACATGATCTCATCAAATAATTAAAGATACAATTATGATTTATTTAAATATATCTACCTCATTTTTAAAGATACAATTTTTAAACTTTTCTCCTCTGATGTCTGTTTATTCTGGATTTGAAAGGTTAATCCTTTGACCCTAAGTCATCCACATATTTTTATATCCCATTTATGGGCATAATGTTTTCTGGTCTGTGCATCTGTCCGTTTGTCTCGCTTCAGGTTAAAGTTTTTGGTCGAGGTAGTTTTTGATGAAGTTGAAGTCCAATCAACTTGAAACTTAGTAAACATGTTCTCTATGATATGGTCTTTCTAATTTTAATGCTAAATTAGAGATTTTATCCCATTTTACGGTCCACTGAACATAAAAAATGATAGTGCGGATGAGGCATCCGTGTACTTGAGACACATTCATGTTTTTACCTACATTTAGAAATAAGGGTTTTATGTACAGACATTAGTATATGATTCAGTTTGACAGATTTTTTTATTAGGGTGGATGAGGTTGTTCATGATATACGACATATAACTGTTTAACAAATGTTTTAAGCAATACACATTAGACAAGTAAAATAATGACCAGAGCCTTTTGATATGGCATTAAGATTATAAATCCAATATGTATTAAAAGTTTTACATTTTGTTTTCTTTCTCTTCAGGGAGCAAAAATTAGGATGTCATAGTAACTGGATGATAAAAAATAATACAATGGCCCCTATGGAAAATGGCAGAGTCGGCACTCCTTATGCCTTTGGTATGAATAGTATTATTATTTATGGTTTGTTAGTAAAACTTTAACATTAACATCATGAACATGGCTCATTTAAAAAGTAGAGATTATATTAAAACATTATCTCCCTTGCATTTTAAATTTAAAGATCTCTTAGAGTTTGGTTGCAATCTTATTAAAGCAGTGAAATTTAAAGAAACATTGTGTTATTTGCATGAACCCAGATTAAAAGATGACATTTGTTACTGCTGAAAAAAAAGTCTTTGTGAAAATGAAGTTCACATGCATCTTACTTTCATGTTCGTTCATGTTCTTTTATAAAAAAGTGGAAGCTACTTTGCCTCATAGCTAATTTTTTTATATATACTCGTGTATTTATAAATGAAAATATTTTTATATTTGCAGATAGAATATTTGACCAAGACAAAACAACTATGGATATTTTTGAAGAGATATGCAAACCTGTTATTACAGGGGCTGTTAGGGGGTTTCATGGTAAGTTGATATAACTAATTAAGCATTAATATATTGAGTACTAAATAAGAAATCATTTTTGTCGAGCCTGCAACTTTTGTTGCAGAAAGCGGCGGCGGTGTTAGCTCACTTCTTAAAAGCTATATATTTTAGAAGGTGGAAGACCTGGATGCTTCATATTTTGTATATAGATGCCTCATGTTACGAAGTTTCCATCAATCACATGTCCATTGTCCTTGACCTCATTTTCATGGTTCAGTGACCACTTGAAAAAAAAGTTAAGATTTTTTGTAATGTTAAATTCTCTCTTACTGTAAGTAATAGGATAACTATATTTAGTATGTGTGTACCTTGCAAGGTCCTCATGCCCATCAGACAGTTTTCACTTGACCTCGACCTCATTTCATGGATCAGTGAACAAGGTTAAGTTTTGGTGGTCAAGTCCATATCTCAGATACTATAAGCAATAGGTCTAGTATATTCGGTGTATGGAAGGACTGTAAGGTGTACATGTCCAACTGGCAGGTGTCATCTGACCTTGACCTCATTTTCATGGTTCAGTGGTTATAGTTAAGTTTTTGTGTTTTGGTCTGTTTTTCTCATACTTTATGCAATAGGTTTACTATATTTGTTGTATGGAATGATTGTAAGGTGTACATGTCAAGCGGGCAGATGTCATCTGACCTTGACCTCATTTTCATGGTTCAGTGGTTATAGTTAAGTTTTTGTGTTTTGGTCTGTTTTTCTCATACTTTATGCAATAGGTTTACTACATTTGTTGTATGGAATGATTGTAAGGTGTACATGTCTAGCGGGCAGATGTCATCTGACCTTGACCTCATTTTCATGGTTCAGTGGTCAAAGTTAAGTTTTTGAGTTTTGGTCTTTTTATCTAATACTATATGTCATAGGTCAACTATATTTGGTGTATGGAAATATTTTATGATCTATATGTCAGTCGTGCATTTTTTATTTGACCTTGACCTGGTTTTCACGGTTCATTGCTCAGTGTTAAGTTTTTGTTTTTTGGTCTATTTTCTTAAACTGTAAGCAATAGGTCAACTATATTTGGTGTATGGAAGCATTGTTAATTGTACATGTCTGCCTGGCATATGGTTCAACTGACCTTGACCTCATTTTCATGGTTCATGTTAAGTTTATGTGACAGTCGTAATAAAGCTTTATATTTAGGAGTATCAACATAATATCAATGATTAGTAAAGAAGGCGAGACATTTCAGCGTGTGCACTCTTGTTAATCTGTTAACATTAAATTCTTCACTCTTGCATGTAGGAAAAAGGTTCAATCTGCATCTAGGTTAAATAAAAGACTAAAATAAATGGTTTAGCAGCTACAAACATATACAGTGTTCTCCCCATATATTTCATTTAGCATCATGGTAAACAGGGAAAATTGAAATGCCATCTTGTTTCTAAAAATTATAGCATCACATCCATAACATAAACTATAAGAAAACCACTTCAGATAGCATCACATTTCAGATTATAGCATCACATCACTATGATGCTAAAAGGCCCTGGGGAGAACACTGCATATATATACATTAAGTTTGCAGCTTGTTTTAAACAACTAGCAATCAATAATTACATTTAGAAAATAACCTAAATAACTCCCTTTACAGACTATCATTTTCACTTCTTCAAAAAAGTGTTGATGTTTTTCATACATTGTATCTACAACCATGACAACATTCTTTTTAAAATAATGCATACAGAGAATTATTGTTTTATAAATTTTGAATAGTATTACATGTATTAGTAGCTTTTATATTGCCTTAAACTTTAGCAATATTCTATTTTATGTCTGTAGGTACTATATTTGCATATGGACAAAGCTCTTCTGGGAAAACTTTTACTATGTCTGGATCAGCAATGCAACCTGGAATAATCTCCTTATCTGTTGAAGAAATATTTAAACAGATGAAAAATGTAAGTAAGATGGGATTAACCATTGTTTGTCATTCTATCTTTGATTTGATTGGCAGTGTTCCTCACCTCCAATTGTAGTTCATTCAAAATTCGAACCAATGGCAATGTGTTTCTTCCAATCAAACTGTTCATCTGGTCAGAAATTTCCCAAACTGAAGTAGAAGAACCAGAACCAAGTCATCAGTGTTAAAAGTGCAATTTGAAAAATAAAAGCCTACCTACAATTGTATTAGATTTAAATTTCATAGTTGCGATCATGCTGCTTATAATTTCTATAAATACCTTTTGATTGGTGTATAATATCCAAAATTAAGTTTTCATACTATTTCTTTTCAAAATTTCATCTATATTTAAGAGAATCGTACACAAATATAAATTTAAATAGGGGGCATTCAGAAAAAATATGCACAAAGTTACAAAATGTCAGTAAGTTTTCATGGGAGATAATCCCCTATTAAATATAATATTTTCTGTCTGTCTTATCTCCCTTTGAAATGCAGGATGTCCTATTGAAACATATTCTTGTTATCAAAAGATTTATAATATACAGTGAATGTATATTTCACAACACAATGTTTAAATAAAGCAATCAACAGTGAATAAGAAATCTTTTTTCTTGGTAACAATCCTTCACTGGTGAATTTAATTAGTTGGAAATGTTTGCATCATCCATATTGCTAGTTGAAATGCTAGGTACTGTTCAGATATCTAGATATAATACATAGTGTTGATAGTTTATGTCTTAAATTATCAATAAAATTAATAATGGAACCTACTGTTATGGGTAGTTATCTGTTTTTTATTAACCAGATTTTTGTGACAAAAATGTCGGTTATTGATTTGAGGATGTACAGCGGGCAGTCGAGCGGGCGGCAAACAAATGTTGTCCGTGTATTTACTCATGAACCGTTCATCCAAAGCTTTTAAATTTTTAATATGTTGTTACTGACAACAAAATGAAGGTCAAATTCAAGAATGACGATTTTGACTTTTACCGTTCAGGAGTTATGGTTCTTGAAAGATTGAAAAATGGTGTTTCCAATCGTGTCCGTGCATTTACGCATGAACTGTTTAAGTAAAGCTTCCCAAATTTTAATATGTTGTTACTGATGAAAAATGGAGGTCAAGTTCAAGTATGACGATTTTGACTTTTACCGTTCAGGAGTTATGGTTCTTGAAAGATTGAAAAATGGCGTTTCCAGTCGTGTCCGTGCATTTACGCATGAACTGTTCAATCAAAGCTTCCCAAATTTTAATATGTTGTTACTGATGACAAAATGGAGGTCAAGTTCAAGAATGACGATTTTGACTTTTACCATTCAGGAGTTATGGTTCTTGAAAGATTGAAAAATGGCGTTTCCAGTCATGTCCGTGCATTTACTCATGAACTGTTAAACCAAAGCTTTTTAAATTTTAATATGTTGTTACTGATGACAAAATGCAGGTCAAATTTGATATTGACGATTTCACTTTCACCGTTCATCAGTTATGGTTCTTGTGATATTGCCAGGACACAAATAAATGTTAATAAATCCGGTTTGCTGTCGTTGTGACAGCCTCTTGTTTAGTTTTATATTTTGACCTATTAATGTCCGTTCAGATTTAAATTTAGTTTTTTTGTCCTGTAAATAATCTGTCTCACTACTATTAACTTTATATTTTTAATATTTTCATATTTTAAAATCATAAGATGGTTTTTTTTTCAGACGCCAGACAAAGAATTTCTGTTGAGAATATCGTACATGGAGATTTACAATGAGAAAGTGTCAGATCTCTTGTCAACAGAAGACAAGCCCATTAGAATACAAGAGGACACAGTAAGGGCTATGATAATAGAGAAACAGTTCATATTCACTGTATTTCAAATAGCTGTTGTGTTCTTTTTACTCATGAAATAAAGATAGTGCATATTATAATGTGAGAAAAATCTACTTTACATTCAGTATGTTCAGAAATCTTAATTTATATAAACTTTATAAAGGTAATTTATATTACATTTTCTTTTATGTCTATTGTTTATTTGTCTTGGTTATTGGTCATCAATTCTATGATTGGTGCCATCTGAATATTCAGGGTTCTCGTTAAGACGCGTATACGCGTCCTGGACGCATGGAAATCGAGCTGGACGCGTCATTTTTTAAACCCGTGAGTCCCTGGGACGCGTCCTGATTGTATCCCCCGAGTCCCAGAAACATCGTTTTGCCTAGAAAATTAATTATATGACATTGTTTTGACAAGAAACTAAACCGGAAATCGATGTCAAAACATCGATGTGATGCGTAGATCAATATTTTTGACAGCTGACAGATTTATGATTTACATAATTTACGTTGTCTGCATGGTTGAACAAGCCAATGAACGGCGATCATGAGACATTTCTCAAATTGAAAAGTAAAAATTCTTTGCAAACTATTTTTTAAATACAAATGCTTGACTGTACCTTAAATGAAGTGAATATAAATCCAAACTAAATTATGAAAAGCAGAATAATCCAGAAAATAAATGAATTGCTTGACCACATGGTTTGTTTTGTTTACAAATATGTCACATGATCATTTTAGGCGGGAAAAATACTTGGGGAAACACCTAAGTAACAGACAACTCTGTCTGGATATTTATAGACATTTGAAGTAAACAGCTGATATGGTAGTGCCATGAAACAAGGATTTGTATAGAAATCCTTGCATGAAAGTAGTAAACTTGGTGTATAAATTCAATCTACACTAATTTAATTGGGAAAGGGGGGAAGGGGTTAATTTGTATTTTTTAAAATTTTTTTTGTAATTTTAAAAAATTTTGGTAACTAAAAATGACAAAACAAATTCTCTAACTGGGTTTATTATTAAATAGTACATTCATATAAAAAAAAACTAAAACCCTACCTATCGCCCTGATCTTTTTAATGGAACTCTGGCTTTGGCAAACCAACATTTTATTCAATGTGGCCCCACATCAAGGATATGATATAGACCCAGAAAGAAGTCTGTTACATGTATATATTTTGAACAATTACTATTAAGAGGTCATATATTTTATTGATTTAATAAAATCTACCAACCCGACACGCCTGGTTTAAGTTGTATTTCGTCACATTTCATTATATTATGACACAAAAAAATACATTGCATCCTGGACTCATCAAAATCTTTTGGGACTCACCATTTCTAAAAGTGATGAGTCCCAGGACTCACCATGAAAAATTCCTAGTGAGAACCCTGATATTCTGCTTAATTTTTGTAACATTTCCAGATCTTCAAAATTAGAATTTTCTGTATTTTTTTCAACTGCATTAGAATGAAGATACAACATATTTTGTGTTTAAATATTGACTGGCATCAATTTGTTAATTGACTGAATAGGGCTTAAATTTTGCATTTTCTGTAAACCTTTTGAAGAGTTCATATCTGTAAAATGTAAGAAAACAACAGTAGTACATGGTTCTATGGGACTTAATGAATTATTCCAAATCTTTTTTAACAGGATAGGAACATACAGCTAACAGGAGTGTCAGAAGAACTGGTTATGTCTAAAGCTGATGTAATCACATATATGGATGTAGGAAACGGTATGTAAATTGTGGATTTTTTCAGGGTTGAATAGCAATGTATAGCATTACATTGTACATATCTTTATTATTTGAACATACAACGAAATCAAAATCTCAGTAGTATATAACAAGTGAGGATACACCTGGTTATAATCAGGCTTTACTGTGTGGATTTATTTTTTTAGTACAAGGAAATATTTATTTTTTAGAGAGAAAGCACATGGCAGAGACAAAACAAAATGACAGAAGTTCAAGGTCACACTGTATTATGAGAATGGTAAGAATATTTTCACAGTGAATTTTGAACTCCTGTTTTGTAATTAAGACATATATAAGATAATACGGATTGAGTAGTAATAAAGAAAATTATTGGAATGCTGAAGGGACACATAGCAATCACTTTTGTTGTGTTACATCATCTTGCTTCATGTAGTTTCTGTCATATTTTGTTAATCTGAAACTGCTTAAACCTGGTTTTACAGAATTCAATCAAACTTGAACTGATTTTGCTCATGAATTCTTCAAAACGTGCATAGATTTTTTGCATGACATTAAATTTGCACCTAGCATTTTGATTTTTGATCTGATTGATTACATTAGATGACTCCCATATTTTATATATAATTAAAGAGTATTGACACTTGATTTTTTGAAAACTTGTAAATTATGTTATAATACCGACATTGTTTTAAACAGATCATAGAAAGCAGAGAAACAGGAGATGAAGAGGCAGTCATGGTTTCACATCTTGTAAGTATAAATAAATATCCATATAAAATTGTTATTTGTTAATACAAATGTAGTATACTTTTGGTCCACCTGAGAGAGATTTATTCACCGTTTTACCTGGTTAAGAAAATATGATGTTGCAAAAAAAATATAATGTCAAGGACTCAAGGCTACATATTTTTTGAACCATCGCTTGATTTTTTACTGTAATTTTTTTTATAGACAACAAATAATTTGAATTGTACAAAAGTGTGGTACCTTGAACTTGACTTGAAAGGAAACACTCATTGGAGAAGACGTTACTTAGTTGTAAAACTTGTGTCTGATCCATTTGTCATTTTAAACAATGAAATATGTTTAAACTAAACTCATTAGAGTTAATATTTGACTGTCTTTCCATTATGAAATTGCATATGATTATCAGATTTTATAACATGGACACACTGTTATATTACAGAATTTTGTGGACCTGGCAGGATCAGAGAAAGCACATGAGAATAGTGGTGACAGATACAAAGAAGGATGTGCCATTAACAAAAGTTTATTTATGCTGGGGACTGTCATCAGTAAACTTAGTGATGGTGTTGGGTACGACAATTATCTTGGAATTTGATATCTTTTAGATTAAACAATATGTACTGTATGAAAACCAAGCATACATTCATACAACCTTATTTGACTTTTTAGGATTATTTTTTTTCATACCAACTTTATGCATTGTATCACACCAAGTATGTATTTAAGACAATTTTACTTTACTTTAAAAAAGAAGATTATTGGATTGTCAGTGCGGCTATGCTTATAAGAAAACCTTTTTAACAATATTATATTAGCAAAACATTTCTATCTGAGTTGTAGTTTGAGGTCATTTCTTCAAACTATTTAACTGGAGAAATATTTTAGAACATTATTTGAAAACTACAAAATTATTACTTGAAACAATTGATAAAGGGTTCTCTCAAAAATAACCATTTATCTGACAAAGGACATTGTTATGATTTTAATTATCAAAAATTAAACCTTAAGCTACAATGTTGGGTACAAATTTTGTAGAAATATAAAAAACATGTAAGATATAAAGTAAAGAAGACAAATATTGAAATATTCACACCCTGTTGTCTTTTTCAGTCATCAGCATATAGGGTATAGAGATTCCAAGTTAACCAGAATTTTACAGAATGCACTCGGTGGAAACTCAAAAACTGCTATTATAGCTACAATAACTCCAGCTTCTATAGAAGAGTCGCACAGTACTTTAAGGGTAAGAAGAAACAGGTTATATTAAAAAAAAAAACTTTTTTAGAATATATTTTGTTAGGTATGAGATATGTGTACACTAAATAGGATTTAAAAATTAATGTTTATTGGATATTTTACCATTTAAATGAGAAAAAGGCTTACTCATGGTAAAATAAATTTGACTGTTCCTTGAATGACTTTGATTGTAATAGAGGTAGATGTCAGATTCACATAAAAACATTTTTCCAAATTGAGTAGCTTCACAAAGAATCTTGACACTCTAAAGATATTTTTAGGTTACGATGTATATATATTTGATGATCAAGAATTATTATGATATCCTTAAAATTGCAATAGAATAATTTGCTGTTTGTAGGTGAAGCATTGTGAACAACTGCCAATTTGTGTATAAAATATGACACAAATTTAATTATGTAATTGTTGATGACTTTTCTAGTTTGCATCACGTGCCAAGACAATTAAAAATCAACCTCACACAAATGAAGTGTTGTCTGATGCTGCTTTGTTGAAGAGGAGTCAGAAAGAAATAAAGAAACTACAACAACAGATTGATGAGGTAAATCTATTTTACTTCAGGTCCACTTTTGTTCTGATATTTTCTTGGTATGTATATAAAGAGGGAACACATTTCTTTTTAAAGTAAAATGTACATGTTGCATATACAACGAGTATAATGTATTCAATGCATATTTATAATGAGAAGAAAGTAGTCAATGATTCTATATTTACAAAAATGAAATTTATCCACTGTGATAAATATTTTCAATGCAGATGATGTGAGTGAATGTCTTCATATTCATAAAAAATGATACCTATGTTGAAATAAGAAATGGCTTAAAAAGTTCCGTTATTTAACCCCACCAGCTTGTTTGCACACAATTATAAAACATACACAGTATTTGTTAAAATTTGTTGTATTTACAGCCTTAAAACTTCTAAAATTATACTGGTTAAACTCTTCTAGTGTCTGTTTCTGTGTTCATTAAACTCCATATGTAAAAAAGAATGTGTCGATTAACCAGTTGTAGCATACTGACCACTACAAGTGTTTCTTATTCTTAAAATAACTTCTTGGCTGGTACTGCCTAATCCATTAACATGATATAGCTGTACTTTATATACACATAAGTCACTGTTGAATTTGTTATCAGTATTGAGTTTTGATTGTTAGTTAAATTGCTTTATCACACGTTTTGTTCAAATTTTATATTTGATACTTTATGTCTTGAAACAATTCCACTTTAAATATTGTTTGTTAAACAGAAGTTGTATATTTTGCAGCTATCAAAATTGAAGAGTGTAGATGTGTTGATGGAGAAAGAAGAGATAGAGAAGAAATTAGAAGATAAAATGAATACAGAACATCAATATATGGAAACTATTAATAAGTTAAAACAGTTTATCATCAAAGGATCAGATGAGGAGGAAGAATCAAATTTCAAGGTACATATACTGTAAAAGCACAAATTTTCGTGGGGGATTTAATTTCGTTTATTTAGTGGATAAGAATTATCCACGAAATTAAAACCCCAACGAAAATTTAACTGTAGATTTACATTATTTCATGATCTGACTAAATCTTATAGACATTATATAATTGATGAACATAAATGCAGACAATGAAATAAATAGGTTAATTGATTAGACATCGATATTCAAAGGTTTTCTTTAAGTCAGATGATAATCCTAATCCTTTGTTTGTACAGTAATTAATAATCACCAAAAACTGTTAATCAATGTCATTTAACAGTCTAATGCGTCTGTAATGCCCTCAAGTTGTAATACATTTATTACACAATCATTGTCCTTGGATAAAACATCAAAGGTGTGTAACAGCCAATTAGCGTGTGCAGGTTACAACACTTGATTAGTGCTCACTGTTACTATGAAATGCAATTATTGGTTTTTCCCAACGGCAAAAGTTCACATCAGTTTTATTGAGTATTGTCAATTATAAAGTGACATTTGTATAATTTTTTTCTAAACTTAAAAACCACGAAAATTAATCCCCACGAACTTACTTTTGGATACAAAACCACGAAATTTTAACCCCACGAAAATTAATGTTTATACAGTATACACTCAATTACAGGCTCCTGACTTAGGACAGAAACATACCGTGGATTCATTTATTTTCGTGTATAACAGAAAACTTGCATGTTTGTCGATATTTAATTCCGTGGTTTTGTCGAAGTCTGCATACAAGCCCATAGAAAATCTGTTATTCGTTGAACATTTAATTTTGTGGTTCACCTGTACCCATGAAAGCAACGAATAATACTGAATCCACAGTATAGAATGTGGCAGGGTTAAACATGTTAGAGGGGGTTCAACCTTCTATTCCTGAGAATGTGGCAGGGTTAAACATGTTAGAGGGGGTTCAACCCTCTCCTATTCCTGAGACAGTAGTGTTACAGTACAACATTAGAACAAACTATAGAAATCAATTGAAAAATGTTTAACTTATCAGATGGATACAAGTAGAAATACATATAACAAAAACACAAAGAGAAAGTGGCTGGGTACTTGAACATCCGAACAACAAAAAGACACTAAGTAAATATCTTACAGAGTACTGGCAGTTACTGACAGATAGTTAAAAGGCAATAACAACTAATAAAAAAATCATGCATTTCAGACTAATTAGCATTCTTGTTGTGCAATTTGATGTCTGACATATTTGATAGAATCAGGATGAATTCAAGCTTTACACTTTGATAACTGATATGTTGTAAGGGATGACCTGTCAATGTGGGTTATTTATTTATATATGATAATTTCCCAAAATCTTTTTTATTTAGTTGAAGATTTTTACAAAAAATGATCCAAAAAAAACAGAGAACGAAATTATTTTTAAATCATGGCTATATGTTGTTGATTTATGTATTTTATGTTCACAAAATTTTTTTTATTTTTTTTTATATAGTTTCTTCCATCAGGGTATTTCTACCTTGAACAAACATTATATTATTTTTATGCTTTATTTTACCCTCATTTATATTGTTATTTTTCAGAAAATGAAAAGAAGACGAGAAACCTGGTGTCCTGGAAAAGCAATAGGATCTGCACTAGATTTACCTGGAGGTAATTTATTGCTTTTAATAAACTTTGGTTACTCATAGTTTACCTACATACTGAACAATATTATTTCTTCACCATCATTTTAAACAACAAGACCTAAGATTTGCAATTAACATATCTACATAGGTCAAAGATCAGTATATTAACTAATCTACATAGGTCAAAGATCAGTATATTAACTAATCAACATAGGTCAAAGATCAGTATATTAACTTATCTACATAGGTCAAAGATCAGTATATTAACTAATCAACATAGGTCAAAGATCAGTATATTAACTAATCTACATAGGTCAAAGATCAGTATATTAACTAATCAACATAGGTCAAAGATCAGTATATTAACTAATCTACATAGGTCAAAGATCAGTATATTAACTAATCTACATAGGTCAAAGATCAGTATATTAACTAATCTACATAGGTCAAAGATCAGTATATTAACTAATCTACATAGGTCAAAGATCAGTATATTAACTAATCTACATAGGTCAAAGATCAGTATATTAACTAATCTACATAGGTCAAAGATCAGTATATTAACTTATCTACATAGGTCTATGATCAGAATGAGTATGTATTTGTTGTTATCCAAAACTATTTAATCAAAGTAAAAAAATGTTTTTCATCTTCACTAGTCCAAGTGTTTGGTTTTTTGCTATTTTTCTCCATTTTTTTGTTTTCACATGTACTTTAAACATGTATGATTCTGTACATTATTCTGTTTCAGCAGGTAAATTTGCACGTGATTTGAATGGTCAAAGAATAGATGTAGAATTTCAAAGATCAGCTATTCCAAAGTCCTTTGTCACATCTAGGAGAGATGAGACTGATACTCCAGGTAATTGATTCATTCTATTAAAGAATGCTATAGACCTTAATCTACAATTCACCCAGAAAAAGGGGTGTATACTGGTTCATCTGTCAATGAAAAAAGTAAAATCACAAAAATACTGAACTGAGGAAAATTCAATCGTAAAGTCCCTAATCAAATGGCAAAATCAAATAACAAAACACATCAAACGAATGGACAACCACTGTCATATCCCTGACTTGGTACAGGCATTTTCAAATGTAGAAAATGGTCGATTGAACCTGGTTTTATAGCGCTAAACCTCTCACTTGTTTGACAGTCACATCAAATTCCGTTATATTTACAACGATGTGTGAACAAAACAGACATAATAAATAAAAGTCAAAATATGGGTACAGCAGTCATCACTGTGCTGCAATCTCAAAACAAACAATCTTTTACATAAAAGCATAAAAAGCATCTATCAAATTAAAAAACACATTCATTGCTTCGTGTGTCTGACTTCAGAAAATGTAAACGTCACAAAGAAAGAAATTTTGTCATACAGAAAGCACTGTATAAAGGTTTATGACATTTTACAAGACATACATGATCCAGCACTTGATTCAGACAAGATTACAGCATACAACACTTGTTGTTGTATCTTTCAACAGGTTGAGATTTAATGTTTATTAAAAAAAATTATATAATTTAACATTGGGAATGGTGGTATACAGGGTTAAAAATCAAAAGTTATGTTAGAATTAATTTCAGAAATAGACAGAGATTTAAAATTGTCCAGAAGTTCTTTAGAATTTTTAAGAATCCACATATTGTTTATACCATTACACGAGTAAAATAATTTTGTCGTATGTCCTTCAAAGTATTTTCAAATTTATAATAGAACAATAACATAATGACATATAATTGAACAATAACATAATGAAGGATCTTTTAAAGTACAGAGTAATGTTACAAGAACAAGGTCTTGGTACCTTCGGATGAACTTTTACACAATTGAAATAATTGACACAATTTTCTGCATGAACTACAAAATACCACTTTGAAATCTCGTTTCAAGCTTTGTGACGACTGTTTCATATATTTTATACCTCACTTTATGTTACAGCAGTCTGTACCAAAATCTTTTTCTACTACTAGTCTGAAAAATGATATTTCAATATTTTTTTGGTGAAATCGAAAAGAAGTTTTTAATATATTTACTAGTCTGAATGTCATCTTACTAATCTGGGGCATTGGACTTGTGGTTAATGGTGCAGACTATTACAACATTGCAATCAATGAAAAGTCATGAGTCTAATTAAAGCTCAAAACAGTCCATGTTAGCAAAGTAATCATTGTTAAAACCAGGAATCACAAAGTTGTTTATTTACACTTTTCAAATTTACTTTCTTTTTTCAGATATTTCTGAGATGCAGAGTTTATCTGACCTCTCTCTACCAAAAGATGATTCTCTTTTCATGGAATTTCCACCAAAGTTTGATGCCTTACCGAAACCATCACGACATGTTAGTTTCAAATCACCAGAAGCAGGTGACAGCCCACCATTTTTACAATCCAAAGAGTTCATACAGCTGTAAGTTTATCAGATCAAGCTAAATAACCTTAATATATACACTTTTAGAGATAAAACCAATTAGATAAGTGAAACTTATCTTTTAAAATGTATTTGATAATGTTGATTAAAGTAATAAATTAATCTTTTTTCACTTAGAATTGCCATCTCTGAAAAAACCTGTATATTAAAGTTGAAGAAAGTGTAACAAAAATCATATAAACATAAAGACAACATCATGCTGAAAAACTTTCATTCATCACTATAACTAAAAAGATTTAGACAAACAAGTTCATTGTGACCCCTGATATTTTTGTTCCACATGTAAATGGAAATGTTCACCAAATACCATT